>NW_027463996.1:0-101720 GCF_050947455.1 Rhinoderma darwinii
GTAATATATGTTATTAGAGGACAGTGTCCCTCCTCACCCTCCAGCAGCCTGTACCCCCTCTCCTGCCTGCAGCCTCTGTAATATATGTTATTAGAGGACAGTGTCACCCCCTCACCTTCCAGCAGCCTGTACCCCCTCTCCTGCCTGCAGCCTCTGTAATATATGTTATTAGAGGACAGTGTCACCTCCTCACCTTCCAGCAGCCTGTACCCCCTCTCCTGCCTGCAGCCTCTGTAATATATGTTATTAGAGGACAGTGTCACCTCCTCACCTTCCAGCAGCCTGTACCCCCTCTCCTGCCTGCAGCCTCTCTGTAATATATGTTATTAGAGGACAGTGTCACCTCCTCACCTTCCAGCAGCCTGTACCCCCCTCCTGCCTGCAGCCTCTCTGTAATATATGTTATTAGAGGACAGTGTCACCTCCTCACCTTCCAGCAGCCTGTACCCCCTCTCCTGCCTGCAGCCTCTCTGTAATATATGTTATTAGAGGACAGTGTCACCTCCTCACCTTCCAGCAGCCTGTACCCCCTCTCCTGCCTGCAGCCTCTGTAATATATGTTATTAGAGGACAGTGTCACCTCCTCACCTTCCAGCAGCCTGTACCCCCTCTCCTGCCTGCAGCCTCTGTAATATATGTTATTAGAGGACAGTGTCACCTCCTCACCTTCCAGCAGTCTGTACCCCTCTCCTGCCTGCAGCCTCTGTAATATATGTTATTAGAGGACAGTGTCATCTCCTCACCTTCCAGCAGCCTGTACCCCTCTCCTGCCTGCAGCCCCTGTAATATATGTTATTAGAGGACAGTGTCACCTCCTCACCTTCCAGCAGCCTGTACCCCTCTCCTGTCTGCAGCCTCTGTAATATATGTTATTAGAGGACAGTGTCACCCCCTCACCTTCCAGCAGCCTGTACCCCCTCTCCTGCCTGCAGCCTCTGTAATATATGTTATTAGAGGACAGTGTCACCTCCTCACCTTCCAGCAGCCTGTACCCCCTCTCCTGCCTGCAGCCTCTGTAATATATGTTATTAGAGGACAGTGTCACCTCCTCACCTTCCAGCAGTCTGTACCCCCTCTCCTGCCTGCAGCCCCTCTGTAATATATGTTATTAGAGGACAGTGTCACCTCCTCACCTTCCAGCAGCCTGTACCCCTTCCTGCCTGCAGCCTCTGTAATATATGTTATTAGAGGACAGTGTCACCTCCTCACCTTCCAGCAGCCTGTACCCCTCTCCTGCCTGCAGCCTCTGTAATATATGTTATTAGAGGACAGTGTCACCTCCTCACCTTCCAGCAGCCTGTACCCCTCTCCTGCCTGCAGCCTCTGTAATATATGTTATTAGAGGACAGTGTCACCTCCTCACCTTCCAGCAGCCTGTACCCCTCTCCTGCCTGCAGCCTCTGTAATATATGTTATTAGAGGACAGTGTCACCTCCTCACCTTCCAGCAGCCTGTACCCCCTCTCCTGCCTGCAGCCTCTGTAATATATGTTATTAGAGGACAGTGTCACCTCCTCACCTTCCAGCAGCCTGTACCCCCTCTCCTGCCTGCAGCCTCTGTAATATATGTTATTAGAGGACAGTGTCACCTCCTCACCTTCCAGCAGCCTGTACCCCCTCTCCTGCCTGCAGCCTCTCTGTAATATATGTTATTAGAGGACAGTGTCACCTCCTCACCTTCCAGCAGCCTGTACCCCCTCTCCTGCCTGCAGCCTCTCTGTAATATATGTTATTAGAGGACAGTGTCACCTCCTCACCTTCCAGCAGCCTGTACCCCTCTCCTGCCTGCAGCCTCTGTAATATATGTTATTAGAGGACAGTGTCACCTCCTCACCCTCCAGCAGCCTGTACCCCCTCTCCTGCCTGCAGCCTCTGTAATATATGTTATTAGAGGACAGTGTCACCCCCTCACCTTCCAGCAGCCTGTACCCCCTCTCCTGCCTGCAGCCTCTGTAATATATGTTATTAGAGGACAGTGTCACCTCCTCACCTTCCAGCAGCCTGTACCCCCTCTCCTGTCTGCAGCCTCTGTAATATATGTTATTAGAGGACAGTGTCACCTCCTCACCTTCCAGCAGCCTGTACCCCCTCTCCTGCCTGCAGCCTCTGTAATATATGTTATTAGAGGACAGTGTCACCCCCTCACCTTCCAGCAGCCTGTACCCCCTCTCCTGCCTGCAGCCTCTGTAATATATGTTATTAGAGGACAGTGTCACCTCCTCACCTTCCAGCAGCCTGTACCCCTCTCCTGCCTGCAGCCTCTCTGTAATATATGTTATTAGAGGACAGTGTCACCTCCTCACCTTCCAGCAGCCTGTACCCCCTCTCCTGCCTGCAGCCTCTCTGTAATATATGTTATTAGAGGACAGTGTCACCCCCTCACCTTCCAGCAGCCTGTACCCCTCTCCTGCCTGCAGCCTCTGTAATATATGTTATTAGAGGACAGTGTCTCCTCCTCACCTTCCAGCAGCCTGTACCCCTCTCCTGCCTGCAGCCTCTGTAATATATGTTATTAGAGGACAGTGTCACCTCCTCACCTTCCAGCAGCCTGTACCCCCTCTCCTGCCTGCAGCCTCTGTAATATATGTTATTAGAGGACCGTGTCACCTCCTCACCTTCCAGCAGCCTGTACCCCTCTCCTGCCTGCAGCCTCTGTAATATATGTTATTAGAGGACAGTGTCACCTCCTCACCTTCCAGCAGCCTGTACCCCCTCTCCTGCCTGCAGCCTCTGTAATATATGTTATTAGAGGACAGTGTCACCTCCTCACCTTCCAGCAGCCTGTACCCCTCTCCTGCCTGCAGCCTCTGTAATATATGTTATTAGAGGACAGTGTCACCTCCTCACCTTCCAGCAGCCTGTACCCCTCTCCTGCCTGCAGCCTCTGTAATATATGTTATTAGAGGACAGTGTCACCCCCTCACCTTCCAGCAGCCTGTACCCCTCTCCTGCCTGCAGCCTCTGTAATATATGTTATTAGAGGACAGTGTCACCTCCTCACCTTCCAGCAGCCTGTACCCCCTCTCCTGCCTGCAGCCTCTGTAATATATGTTATTAGAGGACAGTGTCACCTCCTCACCTTCCAGCAGCCTGTACCCCTCTCCTGCCTGCAGCCTCTGTAATATATGTTATTAGAGGACAGTGTCACCTCCTCACCTTCCAGCAGCCTGTACCCCCTCTCCTGCCTGCAGCCTCTGTAATATATGTTATTAGAGGACAGTGTCACCTCCTCACCTTCCAGCAGCCTGTACCCCCCTCCTGCCTGCAGCCTCTCTGTAATATATGTTATTAGAGGACAGTGTCACCTCCTCACCTTCCAGCAGCCTGTACCCCTCTCCTGCCTGCAGCCTCTGTAATATATGTTATTAGAGGACAGTGTCACCTCCTCACCTTCCAGCAGCCTGTACCCCCTCTCCTGCCTGCAGCCTCTGTAATATATGTTATTAGAGGACAGTGTCACCTCCTCACCTTCCAGCAGCCTGTACCCCTCTCCTGCCTGCAGCCTCTGTAATATATGTTATTAGAGGACAGTGTCACCTCCTCACCTTCCAGCAGCCTGTACCCCCTCTCCTGCCTGCAGCCTCTGTAATATATGTTATTAGAGGACAGTGTCATCTCCTCACCTTCCAGCAGCCTGTACCCCTCTCCTGCCTGCAGCCCCTGTAATATATGTTATTAGAGGACAGTGTCACCTCCTCACCTTCCAGCAGCCTGTACCCCTCTCCTGTCTGCAGCCTCTGTAATATATGTTATTAGAGGACAGTGTCACCCCCTCACCTTCCAGCAGCCTGTACCCCCTCTCCTGCCTGCAGCCTCTGTAATATATGTTATTAGAGGACAGTGTCACCTCCTCACCTTCCAGCAGCCTGTACCCCCTCTCCTGCCTGCAGCCTCTGTAATATATGTTATTAGAGGACAGTGTCACCTCCTCACCTTCCAGCAGTCTGTACCCCCTCTCCTGCCTGCAGCCCCTCTGTAATATATGTTATTAGAGGACAGTGTCACCTCCTCACCTTCCAGCAGCCTGTACCCCTCTCCTGCCTGCAGCCTCTGTAATATATGTTATTAGAGGACAGTGTCACCTCCTCACCTTCCAGCAGCCTGTACCCCTCTCCTGCCTGCAGCCTCTGTAATATATGTTATTAGAGGACAGTGTCACCTCCTCACCTTCCAGCAGCCTGTACCCCCTCTCCTGCCTGCAGCCTCTGTAATATATGTTATTAGAGGACAGTGTCACCTCCTCACCTTCCAGCAGCCTGTACCCCTCTCCTGCCTGCAGCCTCTGTAATATATGTTATTAGAGGACAGTGTCACCTCCTCACCTTCCAGCAGCCTGTACCCCCTCTCCTGCCTGCAGCCTCTGTAATATATGTTATTAGAGGACAGTGTCACCTCCTCACCTTCCAGCAGCCTGTACCCCCTCTCCTGCCTGCAGCCTCTGTAATATATGTTATTAGAGGACAGTGTCACCTCCTCACCTTCCAGCAGCCTGTACCCCCTCTCCTGCCTGCAGCCTCTCTGTAATATATGTTATTAGAGGACAGTGTCACCTCCTCACCTTCCAGCAGCCTGTACCCCCTCTCCTGCCTGCAGCCTCTCTGTAATATATGTTATTAGAGGACAGTGTCACCTCCTCACCTTCCAGCAGCCTGTACCCCTCTCCTGCCTGCAGCCTCTGTAATATATGTTATTAGAGGACAGTGTCACCTCCTCACCCTCCAGCAGCCTGTACCCCCTCTCCTGCCTGCAGCCTCTGTAATATATGTTATTAGAGGACAGTGTCACCCCCTCACCTTCCAGCAGCCTGTACCCCCTCTCCTGCCTGCAGCCTCTGTAATATATGTTATTAGAGGACAGTGTCACCCCCTCACCTTCCAGCAGCCTGTACCCCCTCTCCTGCCTGCAGCCTCTGTAATATATGTTATTAGAGGACAGTGTCACCTCCTCACCTTCCAGCAGCCTGTACCCCCTCTCCTGTCTGCAGCCTCTGTAATATATGTTATTAGAGGACAGTGTCACCTCCTCACCTTCCAGCAGCCTGTACCCCCTCTCCTGCCTGCAGCCTCTGTAATATATGTTATTAGAGGACAGTGTCACCCCCTCACCTTCCAGCAGCCTGTACCCCCTCTCCTGCCTGCAGCCTCTGTAATATATGTTATTAGAGGACAGTGTCACCTCCTCACCTTCCAGCAGCCTGTACCCCTCTCCTGCCTGCAGCCTCTCTGTAATATATGTTATTAGAGGACAGTGTCACCTCCTCACCTTCCAGCAGCCTGTACCCCCTCTCCTGCCTGCAGCCTCTCTGTAATATATGTTATTAGAGGACAGTGTCACCCCCTCACCTTCCAGCAGCCTGTACCCCTCTCCTGCCTGCAGCCTCTGTAATATATGTTATTAGAGGACAGTGTCTCCTCCTCACCTTCCAGCAGCCTGTACCCCTCTCCTGCCTGCAGCCTCTGTAATATATGTTATTAGAGGACAGTGTCACCTCCTCACCTTCCAGCAGCCTGTACCCCCTCTCCTGCCTGCAGCCTCTGTAATATATGTTATTAGAGGACCGTGTCACCTCCTCACCTTCCAGCAGCCTGTACCCCCTCTCCTGCCTGCAGCCTCTGTAATATATGTTATTAGAGGACAGTGTCACCTCCTCACCTTCCAGCAGCCTGTACCCCCTCTCCTGCCTGCAGCCTCTGTAATATATGTTATTAGAGGACAGTGTCACCTCCTCACCTTCCAGCAGCCTGTACCCCTCTCCTGCCTGCAGCCTCTGTAATATATGTTATTAGAGGACAGTGTCACCTCCTCACCTTCCAGCAGCCTGTACCCCCTCTCCTGCCTGCAGCCTCTGTAATATATGTTATTAGAGGACAGTGTCACCTCCTCACCTTCCAGCAGCCTGTACCCCCTCTCCTGCCTGCAGCCTCTGTAATATGTTATTAGAGGACAGTGTCCCCTCCTCACCTTCCAGCAGCCTGTACCCCTCTCCTGCCTGCAGCCTCTGTAATATATGTTATTAGAGGACAGTGTCACCCCCTCACCTTCCAGCAGCCTGTACCCCTCTCCTGCCTGCAGCCTCTGTAATATATGTTATTAGAGGACAGTGTCACCTCCTCACCTTCCAGCAGCCTGTACCCCCTCTCCTGCCTGCAGCCTCTGTAATATATGTTATTAGAGGACAGTGTCACCCCCTCACCTTCCAGCAGCCTGTACCCCTCTCCTGCCTGCAGCCTCTGTAATATATGTTATTAGAGGACAGTGTCACCTCCTCACCTTCCAGCAGCCTGTACCCCCTCTCCTGCCTGCAGCCTCTCTGTAATATATGTTATTAGAGGACAGTGTCACCTCCTCACCTTCCAGCAGCCTGTACCCCCTCTCCTGCCTGCAGCCTCTGTAATATATGTTATTAGAGGACAGTGTCACCCCCTCACCTTCCAGCAGCCTGTACCCCTCTCCTGCCTGCAGCCTCTCTGTAATATATGTTATTAGAGGACAGTGTCACCCCCTCACCTTCCAGCAGCCTGTACCCCCTCTCCTGCCTGCAGCCTCTGTAATATATGTTATTAGAGGACAGTGTCACCTCCTCACCTTCCAGCAGCCTGTACCCCCTCTCCTGCCTGCAGCCTCTGTAATATATGTTATTAGAGGACAGTGTCACCCCCTCACCTTCCAGCAGCCTGTACCCCTCTCCTGCCTGCAGCCTCTGTAATATATGTTATTAGAGGACAGTGTCACCTCCTCACCTTCCAGCAGCCTGTACCCCTCTCCTGCCTGCAGCCTCTGTAATATATGTTATTAGAGGACAGTGTCACCTCCTCACCTTCCAGCAGCCTGTACCCCCTCTCCTGCCTGCAGCCTCTGTAATATATGTTATTAGAGGACAGTGTCACCTCCTCACCTTCCAGCAGCCTGTACCCCTCTCCTGCCTGCAGCCTCTCTGTAATATATGTTATTAGAGGACAGTGTCACCCCCTCACCTTCCAGCAGCCTGTACCCCTCTCCTGCCTGCAGCCTCTGTAATATATGTTATTAGAGGACAGTGTCACCCCCTCACCTTCCAGCAGCCTGTACCCCTCTCCTGCCTGCAGCCTCTGTAATATATGTTATTAGAGGACAGTGTCACCTCCTCACCTTCCAGCAGCCTGTACCCCTCTCCTGCCTGCAGCCTCTGTAATATATGTTATTAGAGGACAGTGTCACCTCCTCACCTTCCAGCAGCCTGTACCCCCTCTCCTGCCTGCAGCCTCTGTAATATATGTTATTAGAGGACAGTGTCACCTCCTCACCTTCCAGCAGCCTGTACCCCTCTCCTGCCTGCAGCCTCTGTAATATATGTTATTAGAGGACAGTGTCACCTCCTCACCTTCCAGCAGCCTGTACCCCCTCTCCTGCCTGCAGCCTCTGTAATATATGTTATTAGAGGACAGTGTCACCTCCTCACCTTCCAGCAGCCTGTACCCCCTCTCCTGCCTGCAGCCTCTGTAATATATGTTATTAGAGGACAGTGTCCTCTCCTCACCTTCCAGCAGCCTGTACCCCTCTCCTGCCTGCAGCCTCTGTAATATATGTTATTAGAGGACAGTGTCACCTCCTCACCTTCCAGCAGTCTGTACCCCCTCTCCTGCCTGCAGCCTCTCTGTAATATATGTTATTAGAGGACAGTGTCACCTCCTCACCTTCCAGCAGCCTGTACCCCCTCTCCTGCCTGCAGCCTCTGTAATATGTTATTAGAGGACAGTGTCACCCCCTCACCTTCCAGCAGCCTGTACCCCCTCTCCTGCCTGCAGACTCCCTGTAATATATGTTATTAGAGGACAGTGTCACCCCCTCACCTTCCAGCAGCCTGTACCCCCTCTCCTGCCTGCAGCCTCTGTAATATATGTTATTAGAGGACAGTGTCACCTCCTCACCTTCCAGCAGCCTGTACCCCCTCTCCTGCCAGCAGCCTCTGTAATATATGTTATTAGAGGACAGTGTCACCTCCTCACCTTCCAGCAGCCTGTACCCCTCTCCTGCCTGCAGCCTCTCTGTAATATATGTTATTAGAGGACAGTGTCACCTCCTCACCTTCCAGCAGCCTGTACCCCTCTCCTGCCTGCAGCCTCTGTAATATATGTTATTAGAGGACAGTGTCACCCCCTCACCTTCCAGCAGCCTGTACCCCCTCTCCTGCCTGCAGCCTCTGTAATATATGTTATTAGAGGACAGTGTCACCTCCTCACCTTCCAGCAGCCTGTACCCCCTCTCCTGCCAGCAGCCTCTGTAATATATGTTATTAGAGGACAGTGTCACCTCCTCACCTTCCAGCAGCCTGTACCCCCTCTCCTGCCAGCAGCCTCTGTAATATATGTTATTAGAGGACAGTGTCACCCCCTCACCTTCCAGCAGCCTGTACCCCCTCTCCTGCCTGCAGCCTCTCTGTAATATATGTTATTAGAGGACAGTGTCATCTCCTCACCTTCCAGCAGCCTGTACCCCCTCTCCTGCCAGCAGCCTCTGTAATATATGTTATTAGAGGACAGTGTCACCTCCTCACCTTCCAGCAGCCTGTACCCCCTCTCCTGCCTGCAGCCTCTGTAATATATGTTATTAGAGGACAGTGTCACCTCCTCACCTTCCAGCAGCCTGTACCCCCTCTCCTGCCTGCAGCCTCTCTGTAATATATGTTATTAGAGGACAGTATCACCCCCTCACCTTCCAGCAGCCTGTACCCCTCTCCTGCCTGCAGCCTCTGTAATATATGTTATTAGAGGACAGTGTCACCTCCTCACCTTCCAGCAGCCTGTACCCCCTCTCCTGCCTGCAGCCTCTGTAATATATGTTATTAGAGGACAGTGTCACCCCCTCACCTTCCAGCAGCCTGTACCCCTCTCCTGACTGCAGCCTCTGTAATATATGTTATTAGAGGACAGTGTCACCCCCTCACCTTCCAGCAGCCTGTACCCCTCTCCTGCCTGCAGCCTCTGTAATATATGTTATTAGAGGACAGTGTCACCCCCTCACCTTCCAGCAGCCTGTACCCCTCTCCTGCCTGCAGCCTCTGTAATATATGTTATTAGAGGACAGTGTCACCTCCTCACCTTCCAGCAGCCTGTACCCCTCTCCTGACTGCAGCCTCTGTAATATATGTTATTAGAGGACAGTGTCACCCCCTCACCTTCCAGCAGCCTGTACCCCCCTCCTGCCTGCAGCCTCTGTAATATATGTTATTAGAGGACAGTGTCCCCTCCTCACCTTCCAGCAGCCTGTACCCCTCTCCTGCCTGCAGCCTCTGTAATATATGTTATTAGAGGACAGTGTCACCCCCTCACCTTCCAGCAGCCTGTACCCCCCTCCTGCCTGCAGCCTCTGTAATATATGTTATTAGAGGACAGTGTCACCTCCTCACCTTCCAGCAGCCTGTACCCCTCTCCTGCCTGCAGCCTCTGTAATATATGTTATTAGAGGACAGTGTCACCTCCTCACCTTCCAGCAGCCTGTACCCCTCTCCTGCCTGCAGCCTCTGTAATATATGTTATTAGAGGACAGTGTCATCTCCTCACCTTCCAGCAGCCTGTACCCCCTCTCCTGCCTGCAGCCTCTGTAATATATGTTATTAGAGGACAGTGTCACCTCCTCACCTTCCAGCAGCCTGTACCCCTCTCCTGCCTGCAGCCTCTGTAATATATGTTATTAGAGGACAGTGTCACCTCCTCACCTTCCAGCAGCCTGTACCCCCTCTCCTGCCTGCAGCCTCTGTAATATATGTTATTAGAGGACAGTGTCACCTCCTCACCTTCCAGCAGCCTGTACCCCCTCTCCTGCCTGCAGCCTCTGTAATATATGTTATTAGAGGACAGTGTCACCCCCTCACCTTCCAGCAGCCTGTACCCCCTCTCCTGCCTGCAGCCTCTCTGTAATATATGTTATTAGAGGACAGTGTCACCTCCTCACCTTCCAGCAGCCTGTACCCCCTCTCCTGCCTGCAGCCTCTGTAATATATGTTATTAGAGGACAGTGTCACCTCCTCACCTTCCAGCAGCCTGTACCCCTCTCCTGCCTGCAGCCTCTGTAATATATGTTATTAGAGGACAGTGTCACCTCCTCACCTTCCAGCAGCCTGTACCCCCTCTCCTGCCTGCAGCCTCTGTAATATATGTTATTAGAGGACAGTGTCACCCCCTCCCCTTCCAGCAGCCTGTACCCCTCTCCTGCCTGCAGCCTCTGTAATATATGTTATTAGAGGACAGTGTCACCTCCTCACCTTCCAGCAGCCTGTACCCCCTCTCCTGCCTGCAGCCTCTGTAATATATGTTATTAGAGGACAGTGTCACCTCCTCACCTTCCAGCAGCCTGTACCCCTCTCCTGCCTGCAGCCTCTGTAATATATGTTATTAGAGGACAGTATCACCCCCTCACCTTCCAGCAGCCTGTACCCCCTCTCCTGCCTGCAGCCTCTGTAATATATGTTATTAGAGGACAGTGTCACCTCCTCACCTTCCAGCAGCCTGTACCCCCTCTCCTGCCTGCAGCCTCTGTAATATATGTTATTAGAGGGCAGTGTCACCTCCTCACCTTCCAGCAGCCTGTACCCCCTCTCCTGCCTGCAGCCTCTGTAATATATGTTATTAGAGGACAGTGTCACCCCCTCACCTTCCAGCAGCCTGTACCCCTCTCCTGCCTGCAGCCTCTGTAATATATGTTATTAGAGGACAGTGTCACCCCCTCACCTTCCAGCAGCCTGTACCCCCTCTCCTGCCTGCAGCCTCTCTGTAATATATGTTATTAGAGGACAGTGTCACCTCCTCACCTTCCAGCAGCCTGTACCCCCTCTCCTGCCTGCAGCCTCTGTAATATATGTTATTAGAGGACAGTGTCACCCCCTCCCCTTCCAGCAGCCTGTACCCCCTCTCCTGCCTGCAGCCTCTGTAATATATGTTATTAGAGGACAGTGTCACCTCCTCACCTTCCAGCAGCCTGTACCCCCTCTCCTGCCTGCAGCCTCTGTAATATATGTTATTAGAGGACAGTGTCACCTCCTCACCTTCCAGCAGCCTGTACCCCCTCTCCTGCCTGCAGCCTCTGTAATATATGTTATTAGAGGACAGTGTCACCTCCTCACCTTCCAGCAGCCTGTACCCCCTCTCCTGCCTGCAGCCTCTGTAATATATGTTATTAGAGGACAGTGTCACCCCCTCACCTTCCAGCAGCCTGTACCCCCTCTCCTGCCAGCAGCCTCTGTAATATATGTTATTAGAGGACAGTGTCACCCCCTCACCTTCCAGCAGTCTGTACCCCCTCTCCTGCCTGCAGCCTCTGTAATATGTGTTATTAGAGGACAGTGTCACCTCCTCACCTTCCAGCAGCCTGTACCCCTCTCCTGCCTGCAGCCTCTGTAATATATGTTATTAGAGGACAGTGTCACCTCCTCACCTTCCAGCAGCCTGTACCCCTCTCCTGCCTGCAGCCTCTGTAATATATGTTATTAGAGGACAGTGTCACCTCCTCACCTTCCAGCAGCCTGTACCCCTCTCCTGCCTGCAGCCTCTGTAATATATGTTATTAGAGGACAGTGTCATCTCCTCACCTTCCAGCAGCCTGTACCCCCTCTCCTGCCTGCAGCCTCTGTAATATATGTTATTAGAGGACAGTGTCACCTCCTCACCTTCCAGCAGCCTGTACCCCTCTCCTGCCTGCAGCCTCTGTAATATATGTTATTAGAGGACAGTGTCATCTCCTCACCTTCCAGCAGCCTGTACCCCCTCTCCTGCCTGCAGCCTCTGTAATATATGTTATTAGAGGACAGTGTCACCCCCTCACCTTCCAGCAGCCTGTACCCCTCTCCTGCCTGCAGCCTCTGTAATATATGTTATTAGAGGACAGTGTCACCTCCTCACCTTCCAGCAGCCTGTACCCCCTCTCCTGCCTGCAGCCTCTGTAATATATGTTATTAGAGGACAGTGTCACCCCCTCACCTTCCAGCAGCCTGTACCCCCTCTCCTGCCTGCAGCCTCTCTGTAATATATGTTATTAGAGGACAGTGTCACCTCCTCACCTTCCAGCAGCCTGTACCCCCTCTCCTGCCTGCAGCCTCTGTAATATATGTTATTAGAGGACAGTGTCACCTCCTCACCTTCCAGCAGCCTGTACCCCTCTCCTGCCTGCAGCCTCTGTAATATATGTTATTAGAGGACAGTGTCACCTCCTCACCTTCCAGCAGCCTGTACCCCCTCTCCTGCCTGCAGCCTCTGTAATATATGTTATTAGAGGACAGTGTCACCCCCTCCCCTTCCAGCAGCCTGTACCCCTCTCCTGCCTGCAGCCTCTGTAATATATGTTATTAGAGGACAGTGTCACCTCCTCACCTTCCAGCAGCCTGTACCCCCTCTCCTGCCTGCAGCCTCTGTAATATATGTTATTAGAGGACAGTGTCACCTCCTCACCTTCCAGCAGCCTGTACCCCTCTCCTGCCTGCAGCCTCTGTAATATATGTTATTAGAGGACAGTATCACCCCCTCACCTTCCAGCAGCCTGTACCCCCTCTCCTGCCTGCAGCCTCTGTAATATATGTTATTAGAGGACAGTGTCACCTCCTCACCTTCCAGCAGCCTGTACCCCCTCTCCTGCCTGCAGCCTCTGTAATATATGTTATTAGAGGGCAGTGTCACCTCCTCACCTTCCAGCAGCCTGTACCCCCTCTCCTGCCTGCAGCCTCTGTAATATATGTTATTAGAGGACAGTGTCACCCCCTCACCTTCCAGCAGCCTGTACCCCTCTCCTGCCTGCAGCCTCTGTAATATATGTTATTAGAGGACAGTATCACCCCCTCACCTTCCAGCAGCCTGTACCCCTCTCCTGCCTGCAGCCTCTGTAATATATGTTATTAGAGGGCAGTGTCACCTCCTCACCTTCCAGCAGCCTGTACCCCCTCTCCTGCCTGCAGCCTCTGTAATATATGTTATTAGAGGACAGTGTCACCCCCTCACCTTCCAGCAGCCTGTACCCCCTCTCCTGCCAGCAGCCTCTGTAATATATGTTATTAGAGGACAGTGTCACCTCCTCACCTTCCAGCAGCCTGTACCCCCTCTCCTGCCAGCAGCCTCTGTAATATATGTTATTAGAGGACAGTGTCACCCCCTCACCTTCCAGCAGCCTGTACCCCCTCTCCTGCCTGCAGCCTCTCTGTAATATATGTTATTAGAGGACAGTGTCATCTCCTCACCTTCCAGCAGCCTGTACCCCTCTCCTGCCTGCAGCCTCTCTGTAATATATGTTATTAGAGGACAGTGTCACCCCCTCCCCTTCCAGCAGCCTGTACCCCTCTCCTGCCTGCAGCCTCTGTAATATATGTTATTAGAGGACAGTGTCACCCCCTCCCCTTCCAGCAGCCTGTACCCCCTCTCCTGCCAGCAGCCTCTGTAATATATGTTATTAGAGGACAGTGTCACCTCCTCACCTTCCAGCAGCCTGTACCCCTCTCCTGCCTGCAGCCTCTCTGTAATATATGTTATTAGAGGACAGTGTCACCTCCTCACCTTCCAGCAGCCTGTACCCCTCTCCTGCCTGCAGCCTCTGTAATATATGTTATTAGAGGACAGTGTCACCCCCTCACCTTCCAGCAGCCTGTACCCCCTCTCCTGCCTGCAGCCTCTGTAATATATGTTATTAGAGGACAGTGTCACCTCCTCACCTTCCAGCAGCCTGTACCCCCTCTCCTGCCAGCAGCCTCTGTAATATATGTTATTAGAGGACAGTGTCACCTCCTCACCTTCCAGCAGCCTGTACCCCCTCTCCTGCCAGCAGCCTCTGTAATATATGTTATTAGAGGACAGTGTCACCCCCTCACCTTCCAGCAGCCTGTACCCCCTCTCCTGCCTGCAGCCTCTCTGTAATATATGTTATTAGAGGACAGTGTCATCTCCTCACCTTCCAGCAGCCTGTACCCCTCTCCTGCCTGCAGCCTCTCTGTAATATATGTTATTAGAGGACAGTGTCACCCCCTCCCCTTCCAGCAGCCTGTACCCCTCTCCTGCCTGCAGCCTCTGTAATATATGTTATTAGAGGACAGTGTCACCCCCTCCCCTTCCAGCAGCCTGTACCCCCTCTCCTGCCAGCAGCCTCTGTAATATATGTTATTAGAGGACAGTGTCACCTCCTCACCTTCCAGCAGCCTGTACCCCCTCTCCTGCCTGCAGCCTCTGTAATATATGTTATTAGAGGACAGTGTCACCTCCTCACCTTCCAGCAGCCTGTACCCCCTCTCCTGCCTGCAGCCTCTCTGTAATATATGTTATTAGAGGACAGTATCACCCCCTCACCTTCCAGCAGCCTGTACCCCTCTCCTGCCTGCAGCCTCTGTAATATATGTTATTAGAGGACAGTGTCACCTCCTCACCTTCCAGCAGCCTGTACCCCCTCTCCTGCCTGCAGCCTCTGTAATATATGTTATTAGAGGACAGTGTCACCCCCTCACCTTCCAGCAGCCTGTACCCCTCTCCTGACTGCAGCCTCTGTAATATATGTTATTAGAGGACAGTGTCACCCCCTCACCTTCCAGCAGCCTGTACCCCTCTCCTGCCTGCAGCCTCTGTAATATATGTTATTAGAGGACAGTGTCACCCCCTCACCTTCCAGCAGCCTGTACCCCTCTCCTGCCTGCAGCCTCTGTAATATATGTTATTAGAGGACAGTGTCACCTCCTCACCT
Source organism: Rhinoderma darwinii (assembly GCF_050947455.1). NCBI lineage: Eukaryota > Metazoa > Chordata > Amphibia > Anura > Rhinodermatidae > Rhinoderma > Rhinoderma darwinii. The sequence goes on from NW_027463996.1 coordinate 14,682, forward strand.
TCCAGCAGCCTGTACCCCTCTCCTGACTGCAGCCTCTGTAATATATGTTATTAGAGGACAGTGTCACCCCCTCACCTTCCAGCAGCCTGTACCCCCCTCCTGCCTGCAGCCTCTGTAATATATGTTATTAGAGGACAGTGTCCCCTCCTCACCTTCCAGCAGCCTGTACCCCTCTCCTGCCTGCAGCCTCTGTAATATATGTTATTAGAGGACAGTGTCACCCCCTCACCTTCCAGCAGCCTGTACCCCCCTCCTGCCTGCAGCCTCTGTAATATATGTTATTAGAGGACAGTGTCCCCTCCTCACCTTCCAGCAGCCTGTACCCCTCTCCTGCCTGCAGCCTCTGTAATATATGTTATTAGAGGACAGTGTCACCTCCTCACCTTCCAGCAGTCTGTACCCCCTCTCCTGCCTGCAGCCTCTGTAATATATGTTATTAGAGGACAGTGTCACCTCCTCACCTTCCAGCAGCCTGTACCCCCTCTCCTGCCTGCAGCCTCTGTAATATATGTTATTAGAGGACAGTGTCACCCCCTCACCTTCCAGCAGCCTGTACCCCCTCTCCTGCCTGCAGCCTCTGTAATATATGTTATTAGAGGACAGTGTCACCCCCTCACCTTCCAGCAGCCTGTACCCCCTCTCCTGCCTGCAGCCTCTGTAATATATGTTATTAGAGGACAGTGTCTCCTCCTCACATTCCAGCAGCCTGTACCCCTCTCCTGCCTGCAGCCTCTGTAATATATGTTATTAGAGGACAGTGTCACCCCCTCACCTTCCAGCAGCCTGTACCCCTCTCCTGCCTGCAGCCTCTGTAATATATGTTATTAGAGGACAGTGTCACCCCCTCACCTTCCAGCAGTCTGTACCCCCTCTCCTGCCTGCAGCCTCTGTAATATGTGTTATTAGAGGACAGTGTCACCTCCTCACCTTCCAGCAGCCTGTACCCCTCTCCTGCCTGCAGCCTCTGTAATATATGTTATTAGAGGACAGTGTCACCTCCTCACCTTCCAGCAGCCTGTACCCCTCTCCTGCCTGCAGCCTCTGTAATATATGTTATTAGAGGACAGTGTCACCTCCTCACCTTCCAGCAGCCTGTACCCCTCTCCTGCCTGCAGCCTCTGTAATATATGTTATTAGAGGACAGTGTCATCTCCTCACCTTCCAGCAGCCTGTACCCCCTCTCCTGCCTGCAGCCTCTGTAATATATGTTATTAGAGGACAGTGTCACCTCCTCACCTTCCAGCAGCCTGTACCCCTCTCCTGCCTGCAGCCTCTGTAATATATGTTATTAGAGGACAGTGTCATCTCCTCACCTTCCAGCAGCCTGTACCCCTCTCCTGCCTGCAGCCTCTGTAATATATGTTATTAGAGGACAGTGTCACCTCCTCACCTTCCAGCAGCCTGTACCCCCTCTCCTGCCTGCAGCCTCTGTAATATATGTTATTAGAGGACAGTGTCACCTCCTCACCTTCCAGCAGCCTGTACCCCCTCTCCTGCCTGCAGCCTCTGTAATATATGTTATTAGAGGACAGTGTCACCCCCTCACCTTCCAGCAGCCTGTACCCCCTCTCCTGCCTGCAGCCTCTCTGTAATATATGTTATTAGAGGACAGTGTCACCTCCTCACCTTCCAGCAGCCTGTACCCCCTCTCCTGCCTGCAGCCTCTGTAATATATGTTATTAGAGGACAGTGTCACCTCCTCACCTTCCAGCAGCCTGTACCCCTCTCCTGCCTGCAGCCTCTGTAATATATGTTATTAGAGGACAGTGTCACCTCCTCACCTTCCAGCAGCCTGTACCCCTCTCCTGCCTGCAGCCTCTGTAATATATGTTATTAGAGGACAGTGTCACCCCCTCACCTTCCAGCAGCCTGTACCCCCTCTCCTGCCTGCAGCCTCTGTAATATATGTTATTAGAGGACAGTGTCACCTCCTCACCTTCCAGCAGCCTGTACCCCTCTCCTGCCTGCAGCCTCTGTAATATATGTTATTAGAGGACAGTGTCACCTCCTCACCTTCCAGCAGCCTGTACCCCCTCTCCTGCCTGCAGCCTCTGTAATATATGTTATTAGAGGACAGTGTCACCCCCTCCCCTTCCAGCAGCCTGTACCCCTCTCCTGCCTGCAGCCTCTGTAATATATGTTATTAGAGGACAGTGTCACCTCCTCACCTTCCAGCAGCCTGTACCCCCTCTCCTGCCTGCAGCCTCTGTAATATATGTTATTAGAGGACAGTGTCACCTCCTCACCTTCCAGCAGCCTGTACCCCTCTCCTGCCTGCAGCCTCTGTAATATATGTTATTAGAGGACAGTATCACCCCCTCACCTTCCAGCAGCCTGTACCCCCTCTCCTGCCTGCAGCCTCTGTAATATATGTTATTAGAGGACAGTGTCACCTCCTCACCTTCCAGCAGCCTGTACCCCCCTCCTGCCTGCAGCCTCTCTGTAATATATGTTATTAGAGGACAGTGTCACCCCCTCACCTTCCAGCAGCCTGTACCCCCTCTCCTGCCTGCAGCCTCTGTAATATAGGTTATTAGAGGACAGTGTCACCTCCTCACCTTCCAGCAGCCTGTACCCCCTCTCCTGCCTGCAGCCTCTGTAATATATGTTATTAGAGGACAGTGTCACCCCCTCACCTTCCAGCAGCCTGTACCCCCTCTCCTGCCTGCAGCCTCTGTAATATATGTTATTAGAGGACAGTGTCACCCCCTCACCTTCCAGCAGCCTGTACCCCCTCTCCTGCCTGCAGCCTCTGTAATATATGTTATTAGAGGACAGTGTCACCCCCTCACCTTCCAGCAGCCTGTACTCCCTCTCCTGCCTGCAGCCTCTGTAATATATGTTATTAGAGGACAGTGTCACCTCCTCACCTTCCAGCAGCCTGTACCCCTCTCCTGCCTGCAGCCTGTACCCCCTCACCCTCCAGCAGTCTGTACCCCTCTCCTGCCTGCAGCCTCTCTGTAATATATGTTATTAGAGGACAGTGTCACCCCCTCACCTTCCAGCAGCCTGTACCCCTCTCCTGCCTGCAGCCTCTGTAATATATGTTATTAGAGGACAGTGTCACCTCCTCACCTTCCAGCAGCCTGTACCCCCTCTCCTGCCTGCAGCCTCTGTAATATATGTTATTAGAGGACAGTGTCACCCCCTCCCCTTCCAGCAGCCTGTACCCCTCTCCTGCCTGCAGCCTCTGTAATATATGTTATTAGAGGACAGTGTCACCTCCTCACCTTCCAGCAGCCTGTACCCCCTCTCCTGCCTGCAGCCTCTGTAATATATGTTATTAGAGGACAGTGTCACCTCCTCACCTTCCAGCAGCCTGTACCCCCTCTCCTGCCTGCAGCCTCTGTAATATATGTTATTAGAGGACAGTGTCACCTCCTCACCTTCCAGCAGCCTGTACCCCATCTCCTGCCTGCAGCCTCTGTAATATATGTTATTAGAGGACAGTGTCACCTCCTCACCTTCCAGCAGCCTGTACCCCCTCTCCTGCCTGCAGCCTCTGTAATATATGTTATTAGAGGACAGTGTCACCCCCTCACCTTCCAGCAGCCTGTACCCCCTCTCCTGCCTGCAGCCTCTGTAATATATGTTATTAGAGGACAGTGTCACCTCCTCACCTTCCAGCAGCCTGTACCCCTCTCCTGCCTGCAGCCTCTGTAATATATGTTATTAGAGGACAGTGTCACCTCCCCACCTTCCAGCAGTCTGTACCCCTCTCCTGCCTGCAGCCTCTCTGTAATATATGTTATTAGAGGACAGTGTCATCTCCTCACCTTCCAGCAGCCTGTACCCCCTCTCCTGCCTGCAGCCTCTGTAATATATGTTATTAGAGGACAGTGTCACCTCCTCACCTTCCAGCAGCCTGTACCCCTCTCCTGCCTGCAGCCTGTACCCCCTCACCCTCCAGCAGTCTGTACCCCTCTCCTGCCTGCAGCCTCTCTGTAATATATGTTATTAGAGGACAGTGTCACCCCCTCACCTTCCAGCAGCCTGTACCCCTCTCCTGCCTGCAGCCTCTGTAATATATGTTATTAGAGGACAGTGTCACCTCCTCACCTTCCAGCAGCCTGTACCCCCTCTCCTGCCTGCAGCCTCTGTAATATATGTTATTAGAGGACAGTGTCACCCCCTCCCCTTCCAGCAGCCTGTACCCCTCTCCTGCCTGCAGCCTCTGTAATATATGTTATTAGAGGACAGTGTCACCTCCTCACCTTCCAGCAGCCTGTACCCCCTCTCCTGCCTGCAGCCTCTGTAATATATGTTATTAGAGGACAGTGTCACCTCCTCACCTTCCAGCAGCCTGTACCCCCTCTCCTGCCTGCAGCCTCTGTAATATATGTTATTAGAGGACAGTGTCACCTCCTCACCTTCCAGCAGCCTGTACCCCATCTCCTGCCTGCAGCCTCTGTAATATATGTTATTAGAGGACAGTGTCACCTCCTCACCTTCCAGCAGCCTGTACCCCCTCTCCTGCCTGCAGCCTCTGTAATATATGTTATTAGAGGACAGTGTCACCCCCTCACCTTCCAGCAGCCTGTACCCCCTCTCCTGCCTGCAGCCTCTGTAATATATGTTATTAGAGGACAGTGTCACCTCCTCACCTTCCAGCAGCCTGTACCCCTCTCCTGCCTGCAGCCTCTGTAATATATGTTATTAGAGGACAGTGTCACCTCCCCACCTTCCAGCAGTCTGTACCCCTCTCCTGCCTGCAGCCTCTCTGTAATATATGTTATTAGAGGACAGTGTCATCTCCTCACCTTCCAGCAGCCTGTACCCCCTCTCCTGCCTGCAGCCTCTGTAATATATGTTATTAGAGGACAGTGTCACCTCCTCACCTTCCAGCAGCCTGTACCCCTCTCCTGCCTGCAGCCTCTGTAATATGTTATTAGAGGACAGTGTCACCCCCTCACCTTCCAGCAGCCTGTACCCCCTCTCCTGCCTGCAGCCTCTGTAATATATGTTATTAGAGGACAGTGTCACCCCCTCACCTTCCAGCAGCCTGTACCCCCTCTCCTGCCTGCAGCCTCTGTAATATATGTTATTAGAGGACAGTGTCACCTCCTCACCTTCCAGCAGCCTGTACCCCCTCTCCTGCCTGCAGCCTCTGTAATATATGTTATTAGAGGACAGTGTCACCCCCTCACCTTCCAGCAGCCTGTACCCCCTCTCCTGCCTGCAGCCTCTCTGTAATATATGTTATTAGAGGACAGTGTCACCTCCTCACCTTCCAGCAGCCTGTACCCCCTCTCCTGCCTGCAGCCTCTGTAATATATGTTATTAGAGGACAGTGTCACCTCCTCACCTTCCAGCAGCCTCTGTAATATATGTTATTAGAGGACAGTGTCATCTCCTCACCTTCCAGCAGCCTGTACCCCCCTCTCCTGCCTGCAGCCTCTGTAATATATGTTATTAGAGGACAGTGTCACCCCCTCACCTTCCAGCAGCCTGTACCCCCTCTCCTGCCTGCAGCCTCTCTGTAATATATGTTATTAGAGGGCAGTGTCACCTCCTCACCTTCCAGCAGCCTGTACCCCCTCTCCTGCCTGCAGCCTCTCTGTAATATATGTTATTAGAGGACAGTGTCACCCCCTCACCTTCCAGCAGCCTGTACCCCCTCTCCTGCCTGCAGCCTCTGTAATATATGTTATTAGAGGACAGTGTCACCCCTCACCTTCCAGCAGCCTGTACCCCCTCTCCTGCCTGCAGCCTCTGTAATATATGTTATTAGAGGACAGTGTCACCACCTCTCCTGCCTGCAGCCTGTACCCCTCTCCTGCCTGCAGCCTCTGTAATATATGTTATTAGAGGACAGTGTCATCTCCTCACCTTCCAGCAGCCTGTACCCCTCTCCTGCCTGCAGCCTCTGTAATATATGTTATTAGAGGACAGTGTCACCTCCTCACCTTCCAGCAGTCTGTACCCCTCTCCTGCCTGCAGCCTCTGTAATATATGTTATTAGAGGACAGTGTCACCTCCTCACCTTCCAGCAGCCTGTACCCCCTCTCCTGCCTGCAGCCTCTCTGTAATATATGTTATTAGAGGACAGTGTCACCTCCTCACCTTCCAGCAGCCTGTACCCCCTCTCCTGCCTGCAGCCTCTCTGTAATATATGTTATTAGAGGACAGTGTCACCCCCTCACCTTCCAGCAGCCTGTACCCCCTCTCCTGCCTGCAGCCTCTGTAATATATGTTATTAGAGGACAGTGTCACCTCCTCACCTTCCAGCAGCCTGTACCCCTCTCCTGCCTGCAGCCTCTCTGTAATATATGTTATTAGAGGACAGTGTCACCTCCTCACCTTCCAGCAGCCTGTACCCCCTCTCCTGCCAGCAGCCTCTGTAATATATGTTATTAGAGGACAGTGTCACCTCCTCACCTTCCAGCAGCCTGTACCCCCTCTCCTGCCTGCAGCCTCTGTAATATATGTTATTAGAGGACAGTGTCACCTCCTCACCTTCCAGCAGCCTGTACCCCCTCTCCTGCCTGCAGCCTCTCTGTAATATATGTTATTAGAGGACAGTGTCACCTCCTCACCTTCCAGCAGCCTGTACCCCCTCTCCTGCCTGCAGCCTCTGTAATATATGTTATTAGAGGACAGTGTCACCTCCTCACCTTCCAGCAGCCTGTACCCCCTCTCCTGCCTGCAGCCTCTGTAATATATGTTATTAGAGGACAGTGTCACCTCCTCACCTTCCAGCAGCCTGTACCCCTCTCCTGCCTGCAGCCTCTGTAATATATGTTATTAGAGGACAGTGTCACCTCCTCACCTTCCAGCAGCCTGTACCCCCTCTCCTGCCTGCAGCCTCTGTAATATATGTTATTAGAGGACAGTGTCACCTCCTCACCTTCCAGCAGTCTGTACCCCTCTCCTGCCTGCAGCCTCTGTAATATATGTTATTAGAGGACAGTGTCACCTCCTCACCTTCCAGCAGCCTGTACCCCCTCTCCTGCCTGCAGCCCCTCTGTAATATATGTTATTAGAGGACAGTGTCACCCCCTCACCTTCCAGCAGCCTGTACCCCCTCTCCTGCCTGCAGCCTCTGTAATATATGTTATTAGAGGACAGTGTCACCCCCTCACCTTCCAGCAGCCTGTACCCCCTCTCCTGCCTGCAGCCTCTGTAATATATGTTATTAGAGGACAGTGTCACCTCCTCACCTTCCAGCAGCCTGTACCCCTCTCCTGCCTGCAGCCTCTGTAATATATGTTATTAGAGGACAGTGTCACCCCCTCACCTTCCAGCAGCCTGTACCCCCTCTCCTGCCTGCAGCCTCTCTGTAATATATGTTATTAGAGGACCGTGTCACCTCCTCACCTTCCAGCAGCCTGTACCCCTCTCCTGCCTGCAGCCTCTGTAATATATGTTATTAGAGGACAGTGTCACCCCCTCCCCTTCCAGCAGCCTGTACCCCCTCTCCTGCCTGCAGCCTCTGTAATATATGTTATTAGAGGACAGTGTCATCTCACCTTCCAGCAGCCTGTACCCCCTCTCCTGCCTGCAGCCTCTGTAATATATGTTATTAGAGGACAGTGTCCCCTCCTCACCTTCCAGCAGCCTGTACCCCTCTCCTGCCTGCAGCCTCTCTGTAATATATGTTATTAGAGGACAGTGTCACCTCCTCACCTTCCAGCAGCCTGTACCCCCTCTCCTGCCTGCAGCCTCTGTAATATATGTTATTAGAGGACAGTGTCACCTCCTCACCTTCCAGCAGCCTGTACCCCCTCTCCTGCCTGCAGCCTCTGTAATATATGTTATTAGAGGACAGTGTCACCCCCTCACCTTCCAGCAGCCTGTACCCCTCTCCTGCCTGCAGCCTCTCTGTAATATATGTTATTAGAGGACAGTGTCACCTCCTCACCTTCCAGCAGCCTGTACCCCCTCTCCTGCCTGCAGCCTCTGTAATATATGTTATTAGAGGACAGTGTCACCCCTCACCTTCCAGCAGCCTGTACCCCCTCTCCTGCCTGCAGCCTCTGTAATATATGTTATTAGAGGACAGTGTCACCACCTCTCCTGCCTGCAGCCTCTGTAATATATGTTATTAGAGGACAGTGTCATCTCCTCACCTTCCAGCAGCCTGTACCCCTCTCCTGCCTGCAGCCTCTCTGTAATATATGTTATTAGAGGACAGTGTCACCTCCTCACCTTCCAGCAGCCTGTACCCCTCTCCTGCCTGCAGCCTCTGTAATATATGTTATTAGAGGACAGTGTCACCTCCTCACCTTCCAGCAGTCTGTACCCCTCTCCTGCCTGCAGCCTCTCTGTAATATATGTTATTAGAGGACAGTGTCACCTCCTCACCTTCCAGCAGCCTGTACCCCTCTCCTGCCTGCAGCCTCTCTGTAATATATGTTATTAGAGGACAGTGTCACCTCCTCACCTTCCAGCAGCCTGTACCCCCTCTCCTGCCTGCAGCCTCTGTAATATATGTTATTAGAGGACAGTGTCACCTCCTCACCTTCCAGCAGCCTGTACCCCTCTCCTGCCTGCAGCCTCTGTAATATATGTTATTAGAGGACAGTGTCACCTCCTCACCTTCCAGCAGCCTGTACCCCTCTCCTGCCTGCAGCCTCTCTGTAATATATGTTATTAGAGGACAGTGTCACCCCCTCACCTTCCAGCAGCCTGTACCCCCTCTCCTGCCTGCAGCCTCTCTGTAATATATGTTATTAGAGGACAGTGTCACCTCCTCACCTTCCAGCAGCCTGTACCCCCTCTCCTGCCTGCAGCCTCTGTAATATATGTTATTAGAGGACAGTGTCACCTCCTCACCTTCCAGCAGCCTGTACCCCCTCTCCTGCCTGCAGCCTCTGTAATATATGTTATTAGAGGACAGTGTCACCTCCTCACCTTCCAGCAGCCTGTACCCCTCTCCTGCCTGCAGCCTCTGTAATATATGTTATTAGAGGACAGTGTCACCCCCTCACCTTCCAGCAGCCTGTACCCCTCTCCTGCCTGCAGCCTCTGTAATATATGTTATTAGAGGACAGTGTCACCCCCTCACCTTCCAGCAGCCTGTACCCCCTCTCCTGCCTGCAGCCTCTGTAATATATGTTATTAGAGGACAGTGTCACCTCCTCACCTTCCAGCAGCCTGTACCCCCTCTCCTGCCTGCAGCCTCTCTGTAATATATGTTATTAGAGGACCGTGTCACCTCCTCACCTTCCAGCAGCCTGTACCCCTCTCCTGCCTGCAGCCTCTCTGTAATATATGTTATTAGAGGACAGTGTCACCCCCTCACCTTCCAGCAGCCTGTACCCCCTCTCCTGCCTGCAGCCTCTCTGTAATATATGTTATTAGAGGACCGTGTCACCTCCTCACCTTCCAGCAGCCTGTACCCCTCTCCTGCCTGCAGCCTCTCTGTAATATATGTTATTAGAGGACAGTGTCACCTCCTCACCTTCCAGCAGCCTGTACCCCTCTCCTGCCTGCAGCCCCTGTAATATATGTTATTAGAGGACAGTGTCACCTCCTCACCTTCCAGCAGCCTGTACCCCTCTCCTGCCTGCAGCCTCTCTGTAATATATGTTATTAGAGGACAGTGTCACCCCCTCACCTTCCAGCAGCCTGTACCCCTCTCCTGCCTGCAGCCTCTCTGTAATATATGTTATTAGAGGACAGTGTCACCTCCTCACCTTCCAGCAGCCTGTACCCCTCTCCTGCCTGCAGCCTCTGTAATATATGTTATTAGAGGACAGTGTCACCTCCTCACCTTCCAGCAGCCTGTACCCCCTCTCCTGCCTGCAGCCTCTCTGTAATATATGTTATTAGAGGACAGTGTCACCCCCTCACCTTCCAGCAGCCTGTACCCCTCTCCTGCCTGCAGCCTCTGTAATATATGTTATTAGAGGACAGTGTCACCTCCTCACCTTCCAGCAGCCTGTACCCCCTCTCCTGCCTGCAGCCTCTGTAATATATGTTATTAGAGGACAGTGTCACCTCCTCACCTTCCAGCAGCCTGTACCCCCTCTCCTGCCTGCAGCCTCTCTGTAATATATGTTATTAGAGGACAGTGTCACCCCCTCACCTTCCAGCAGCCTGTACCCCTCTCCTGCCTGCAGCCTCTGTAATATATGTTATTAGAGGACAGTGTCACCTCCTCACCTTCCAGCAGCCTGTACCCCCTCTCCTGCCTGCAGCCTCTGTAATATATGTTATTAGAGGACAGTGTCACCTCCTCACCTTCCAGCAGCCTGTACCCCCTCACCTTCCAGCAGCCTCTGTAATATATGTTATTAGAGGACAGTGTCACCTCCTCACCTCCCAGCAGCCTGTACCCCTCTCCTGCCTGCAGCCTCTGTAATATATGTTATTAGAGGACAGTGTCACCTCCTCACCTTCCAGCAGCCTGTACCCCCTCACCTTCCAGCAGCCTCTGTAATATATGTTATTAGAGGACAGTGTCACCTCCTCACCTCCCAGCAGCCTGTACCCCCTCTCCTGCCTGCAGCCTCTGTAATATATGTTATTAGAGGACAGTGTCACCTCCTCACCTTCCAGCAGCCTGTACCCCCTCTCCTGCCTGCAGCCTCTGTAATATATGTTATTAGAGGACAGTGTCACCTCCTCACCTTCCAGCAGCCTGTACCCCCTCTCCTGCCTGCAGCCTCTGTAATATATGTTATTAGAGGACAGTGTCACCTCCTCACCTTCCAGCAGCCTGTACCCCCTCACCTTCCAGCAGCCTCTGTAATATATGTTATTAGAGGACAGTGTCACCTCCTCACCTTCCAGCAGCCTGTACCCCCTCTCCTGCCTGCAGCCTCTGTAATATATGTTATTAGAGGACAGTGTCACCTCCTCACCTTCCAGCAGCCTGTACCCCCTCTCCTGCCTGCAGCCTCTGTAATATATGTTATTAGAGGACAGTGTCACCCCCTCACCTTCCAGCAGCCTGTACCCCCTCTCCTGCCTGCAGCCTCTGTAATATATGTTATTAGAGGAGAGTGTCACCTCCTCACCTTCCAGCAGCCTGTACCCCCTCTCCTGCCTGCAGCCTCTGTAATATATGTTATTAGAGGACAGTGTCACCCCCTCACCTTCCAGCAGCCTGTACCCCTCTCCTGCCTGCAGCCTCTGTAATATATGTTATGAGGACAGTGTCACCTTCCAGAACTCTTACCCAGTTCAGACTCGGCTCACGGCTAAACTCATGGCTTCGTGCGGCGCTGAAGTCATAGTCCGGACGAAAAGACTCATTCAGAGTGGCGATCAGATAGAAGAGGGTCTTCCGGCTGCATTTATCGCTCAGCGGCCCCTCCTCATCTCCTCCAAGGCTCTTTCCCAGCCTGAGAGACACAAATAAGAGATAAAAAAGACGAAGGCGTGAAATCTCTGCAGCCGTTCTAATACTTGTAATATGGCAGCGAGAAACGTCAGGAGGGAAATTCATCTGACACAGGAGCTGCCGTAATAATCCACCTCGAGGACGGAGCTGTAGAAATTCATGACCCCACGTTCCTGCGTCTCAAGCTTTGGAGGTGCCCAAATAACAAAAGTTCAGTCTATCGCATCAGTTTCAATCAAATATGTTTGGGGGCTTCCTGACGGCACATTTTGGGGTAAAGAAATTTCAGGCATGTTGGATTTGAACACACCCGATGCCATTTGCCACCATGAGGTAACTGGCAGCGGCTTATTTCTCCCCCCCATGTATGGCCACCTTTACTCTTGAAGAGCTCAACAACATGGGTTAAAGGCACCCCACGACTGTAGGTCTCCGAACATGTACGACAAGCATTGATAGAGCTGCTCCACCAAATCACACGTACCTGCTGGGACTGACGCCGCCCGTCTGGGGAGGAGACAGCGCTTCCAGCACATGTGGTTGGCCTTCCTGGCAAAACTGCTTGAACATGTGCTTGTCATCCCCAGCCATCTTACATGAATAGCTCTCCATCCTGCAACACAAAACAAAGATCAAAGGGAGCCGCCACGATCCCTGTACAAACATCTCCTTCGTCAAGGAAAAAGGAAAAAAAGACTCCACTAGAGTTGGCATTAGGTCATATGTGATGTCCTCCTCAGCGACGTGACTGATATTACACAGGAACCACTGATCCCGGGCAGGGAAGTTCAGTACAATTTGCCCAGCAGGTGTTCAGACCAGGCCGGATGCCTCTCCGATGTTTATTTCTGGAGACGGCTCAGGGAGGATGAGGATTGGCCCTGATAGCAGCAGGACACATCCCATAATCTACCTAGGAATATTTCATCCAGATAGAAACTTCCTCCTGCAGCAAATTCACAATTCAATGGTCTTGTAATATTTTTAGTTTGTTGCCCAGAGGTTGGAAGTTATTCGACCCTAGTGCCAAGAAGGGGTATCAGAAAACCATGCAGAAGCCTCGCAGCCGTGTTCTTGGCCATTATGTAATCATCTATGCAATGCTTAGGCCTCTGCCTCCTCTGGTCTTGTAATATGGTTATTAGTGGTGGCACTTATACCACGAGCTCTGTATGACCTGGCTTTACATGGTATACGACCAGTTACAGTCTTATGCCTTCCATAATAATAAATTAATCCCTTCTCCCTCTCTGATCTGTATACTGCAGCTGGCTCGTCCTCCTCTGATCTGTATACTGCAGCTGGCTCGTCCTCCTCTGATCTGTATACTGCAGCTGGCTCGTCCTCCTCTGATCTGTATACTGCAGCTGGCTCGTCCTCCTCTGATCTGTATACTGCAGCTGGCTCGTCCTCCTCTGATCTGTATACTGCAGCTGGCTCGTCCTCCTCTGATCTGTATACTGCAGCTGGCTCGTCCTCCTCTGATCTGTATACTGCAGCTGGCTCGTCCTCCTCTGATCTGTATACTGCAGCTGGCTCGTCCTCCTCTGATCTGTATACTGCAGCTGGCTCGTCCTCCTCTGATCTGTATACTGCAGCTGGCTCGTCCTCCTCTGATCTGTACGCTGCAGCTGGCTCGTCCTCCTCTGATCTTTACGCTGCAGCTGGCTCGTCCTCCTCTGATCTTTACGCTGCAGCTGGCTCGTCCTCCTCTGATCTTTACGCTGCAGCTGGCTCGTCCTCCTCTGATCTTTACGCTGCAGCTGGCTCGTCCTCCTCTGATCTGTACGCTGCAGCTGGCTCGTCCTCCTCTGATCTGTATGCTGCAGCTGGCTCGTCCTCCTCTGATCTGTATGCTGCAGCTGGCTCGTCCTCCTCTGATCTGTATACTGCAGTTGGCTCTTCCTCCTCTGATCTCTATGGTTAGTGATGACTCCTCCTCCGTTGCGCATCTGTACACTGTAGTTGGGTCGTCCTCCACAGATCTCTATACTGCAGTTGGTGAGGACGACTCCTCCGCAGATCTCTATGGTTAGTGATTACTGTCTCGGATCTGTACAGTTGCTCTTGGCTCCTCGTCCTTTGATCTTTACAGTCAGTTACCACTCCTGTCTTGGAGCCATCAGTGGAAATGGCATAATAAAAGTGTAGCGGCACATGGAATGATGGAGCTCCGGCTAATCACACCAACAGAAAAACCTCTGTGCACTATATCACACCAGAGCAACAAGCGTTCATACAGATGGCGATCAGTCTACTCACCTGCCTATGATGTGTGTATCCCCCGTCTCCACACACAGCTGAGAGTTCACAGCTTCAAAACGAGAATTCTCCAGCAGTTTCATCTCTGCTATATCACAAACCGCAAAATCTAAAAACACGAGCATAGAAAACAATGGATTGTGGAAACAGCCGGGGAGGAGGTTACAATGATAACATATAGACAATAACACCCAACATGTATGAGGAGGGGGGTATAATAACATATAGAGAAGAGCACAGGACGTGTATGAGGAGGGGGTATAATAACATATAGAGAAGAGCACAGGACGTGTATGAGGAGGGGGTATAATAAGAGAGAAGAGCACAGGACGTGTATGAGGAGGGGGTATAATAACAGAGAAGAGCACAGGACGTGTATGAGGAGGGGGTATAATAACATATAGAGAAGAGCACAGGACGTGTATGAGGAGGGGGTATAATAACAGAGAAGAGCACAGGACGTGTATGAGGAGGGGGTATAATAACATATAGAGAAGAGCACAGGACGTGTATGAGGAGGGGGGTATAATAACATATAGAGAAGAGCACAGGACGTATATGAGGAGGGGGTATAATAACATATAGAGAAGAGCACAGGACGTGTATGAGGAGGGGGTATAATAACATATAGAGAAGAGCACAGGACGTGTATGAGGAGGGGGGTATAATAACATATAGAGAAGAGCACAGGACGTGTATGAGGAGGGAGGTATAATAACATATAGAGAAGAGCACAGGACGTGTATGAGGAGGGGGTATAATAACAGAGAAGAGCACAGGACGTGTATGAGGAGGGGGTATAATAACAGAGAAGAGCACAGGACGTGTATGAGGAGGGGGTATAATAACATATAGAGAAGAGCACAGGACGTGTATGAGGAGGGGGTATAATAACATATAGAGAAGAGCACAGGACGTGTATGAGGAGGGGGTATAATAACAGAGAAGAGCACAGTTCGTGTATGAGGAGGGAGGTATAATAACATATAGAGAAGAGCACAGGACGCGTATGAGGAGGGGGTATAATAACATATAGAGAAGAGCACAGGACGTGTATGAGGAGGGGGTATAATAACATATAGAGAAGAGCACAGGACGTGTATGAGGAGGGGGTATAATAACAGAGAAGAGCACAGGACGTGTATGAAGAGGGGGTATAATAACATATAGAGAAGAGCACAGGACGTGTATGAGGAGGGGGGTATAATAACATATAGAGAAGAGCACAGGACGTGTATGAGGAGGGGGGTATAATAATAGAGAAGAGCACAGGACGTGTATGAGGAGGGGGTATAATAACATATAGAGAAGAGCACAGGACGCGTATGAGGAGGGGGGTATAATAATAGAGAAGAGCACAGGACGCGTATGAGGAGGGGGTATAATAACATATAGAGAAGAGCACAGGACGTGTATGAGGAGGGGGTATAATAACAGAGAAGAGCACAGGACGTGTATGAGGAGGGGGTATAATAACATATAGAGAAGAGCACAGGACGAGTATGAGGAGGGAGGTATAATAATAGAGAAGAGCACAGGACGTGTATGAGGAGGGGGGTATAATAACATAGAGAAGAGCACAGGACGTGTATGAGGAGGGAGGTATAATAACATATAGAGAAGAGCACAGGACGTGTATGAGGAGGGGGTATAATAACAGAGAAGAGCACAGGACGTGTATGAGGAGGGGGTATAATAACAGAGAAGAGCACAGGACGTGTATGAGGAGGGGGTATAATAACATATAGAGAAGAGCACAGGACGTGTATGAGGAGGGGGTATAATAACAGAGAAGAGCACAGGACGTGTATGAGGAGGGGGTATAATAACATATAGAGAAGAGCACAGGACGTGTATGAGGAGGGGGGTATAATAACATATAGAGAAGAGCACAGGACGTGTATGAGGAGGGGGGTATAATAATAGAGAAGAGCACAGGACGTGTATGAGGAGGGGGTATAATAACATATAGAGAAGAGCACAGGACGCGTATGAGGAGGGGGGTATAATAATAGAGAAGAGCACAGGACGCGTATGAGGAGGGGGTATAATAACAGAGAAGAGCACAGGACGCGTATGAGGATGGGGTATAATAATAGAGAAGAGCACAGGACGCGTATGAGGAGGGGGTATAATAATAGAGAAGAGCACAGGACGCGTATGAGGAGGGGGTATAATAACAGAGAAGAGCACAGGACGCGTATGAGGAAGGGGGTATAATAATAGAGAAGAGCACAGGATGTGTATGAGGAGGGGGTATAATAACAGAGAAGAGCACAGGACGTGTATGAGGAGGGGGTATAATAACATATAGAGAAGAGCACAGGACGTGTATGAGGAGGGAGTATAATAACATATAGAGAAGAGCACAGGACGTGTATGAGGAGGGGGTATAATAACATATAGAGAAGAGCACAGGACGTGTATGAGGAGGGGGTATAATAACATATAGAGAAGAGCACAGGACGTGTATGAGGAGGGAGTATAATAACATATAGAGAAGAGCACAGGACGTGTATGAGGAGGGGGGTATAATAACATATAGAGAAGAGCACAGGACGTGTATGAGGAGGGGGGTATAATAACATATAGAGAAGAGCACAGGACGTATATGAGGAGGGGGTATAATAACATATAGAGAAGAGCACAGGACGTGTATGAGGAGGGAGGTATAATAACATATAGAGAAGAGCACAGGACGTGTATGAGGAGGGGGTATAATAACAGAGAAGAGCACAGGACGTGTATGAGGAGGGGGTATAATAACAGAGAAGAGCACAGGACGCGTATGAGGAGGGGGTATAATAACATATAGAGAAGAGCACAGGACGAGTATGAGGAGGGGGTATAATAACATATAGAGAAGAGCACAGGACGTGTATGAGGAGGGGGTATAATAACATATAGAGAAGAGCACAGGACGAGTATGAGGAGGGGGTATAATAACAGAGAAGAGCACAGGACGCGTATGAGGAGGGGGTATAATAACATAGAGAGAAGAGCACAGGACGCCTATGAGGAGGGGGTATAACATATAGAGAAGAGCACAGGACGTGTATGAGGAGGGGGTATAATAACATATAGAGAAGAGAACAGGACGTGTATGAGGAGGGGGGTATAATAATAGAGAAGAGCACAGGACGTGTATGAGGAGGGAGGTATAATAATAGAGAAGAGCACAGGACGTGTATGAGGAGGGGGTATAATAACAGAGAAGAGCACAGGACGTGTATGAGGAGAGAGGTATAATAACAGAAGAGCACAGGACGCGTATGAGGAAGGGGGTATAATAACAGAGAAGAGAACAGGACGTGTATGAGGAGGGGGGTATAATAACAGAGAAGAGCACAGGACGCGTATGAGGAGGGGGGTATAATAATAGAGAAGAGCACAGGACGCGTATGAGGAGGGGGTATAATAACAGAGAAGAGCACAGGACGTGTATGAGGAGGGGGGGTATAATAACAGAGAAGAGCACAGGACGCGTATGAGGAGGGGGGTATGATAATAGAGAAGAGCACAAGACGTGTATGAGGAGGGAGGTATAATAACATATAGAGAAGAGCACAGGACGTGTATGAGGAGGGGGTATAATAACATATAGAGAAGAGCACAGGACGTATATGAGGAGGGGGTATAATAACAGAGAAGAGCACAGGACGTGTATGAGGAGGGGGTATAATAACAGAGAAGAGCACAGGACGTGTATGAGGAGGGAGGTATAATAACATATAGAGAAGAGCACAGGACGTGTATGAGGAGGGGGTATAATAACATATAGAGAAGAGCACAGGACGTATATGAGGAGGGGGTATAATAACATATAGAGAAGAGCACAGGACGTGTATGAGGAGGGGGGTATAATAACAGAGAAGAGCACAGGACGTGTATGAGGAGGGAGGTATAATAACAGAGAAGAGCACAGGACGTGTATGAGGAGGGGGTATAATAACATATAGAGAAGAGCACAGGACGTGTATGAGGAGGGGGTATAATAACATATAGAGAAGAGCACAGGACGTATATGAGGAGGGGGTATAATAACAGAGAAGAGCACAGGACGTGTATGAGGAGGGGGTATAATAACATAGAGAGAAGAGCACAGGACGTGTATGAGGAGGGGGTATAATAATAGAGAAGAGCACAGGACGCGTATGAGGAGGGGGTATAATAACAGAGAAGAGCACAGGACGTGTATGAGGAGGGGGTATAATAACATATAGAGAAGAGCACAGGACGTATATGAGGAGGGGGTATAATAACAGAGAAGAGCACAGGACGTATATGAGGAGGGGGTATAATAACATATAGAGAAGAGCACAGGACGTATATGAGGAGGGGGTATAATAACATATAGAGAAGAGCACAGGACGTGTATGAGGAGGGGGTATAATAACAGAGAAGAGCACAGGACGTGTATGAGGAGGGAGGTATAATAACATATAGAGAAGAGCACAGGACGTATATGAGGAGGGGGTATAATAACATATAGAGAAGAGCACAGGACGTATATGAGGAGGGGGTATAATAACATATAGAGAAGAGCACAGGACGTGTATGAGGAGGGGGGTATAATAACAGAGAAGAGCACAGGACGTGTATGAGGAGGGGGTATAATAACATATAGAGAAGAGCACAGGACGCGTATGAGGAGGGAGGTATAATAACATAGAGAAGAGCACAGGACGTGTATGAGGAGGGGGTATAATAACATATAGAGAAGAGCACAGGACGTGTATGAGGAGGGGGTATAATAACAGAGAATAGCACAGGACGTATATGAGAAGGGGGGTATAATAACAGAAGAGCACAGGACGAGTATGAGGGGGGGGGTATAATAACAGAGAAGAGCACAGGACGCCTATGAGGAGGGGGTATAATAACATATAGAGAAGAGCACAGGACGAGTATGAGAAGGGGGGTATAATAACATATAGAGAAGAGCACAGGACGTGTATGAGGAGGGGGGTATAATAATAGAGAAGAGCACAGGACGTGTATGAGGAGGGGGTATAATAACAGAGAAGAGCACAGGACGTGTATGAGGAGGGGGGTATAATAACATATAGAGAAGAGCACAGGACGCGTATGAGGAGGGAGGTATAATAACATAGAGAAGAGCACAGGACGTGTATGAGGAGGGGGTATAATAATAGAGAAGAGCACAGGACGCGTATGAGGAGGGGGTATAATAACAGAGAAGAGCACAGGACGTGTATGAGGAGGGGGTATAATAATAGAGAAGAGCACAGGACGCGTATGAGGAGGGGGTATAATAACAGAGAAGAGCACAGGACGTGTATGAGGAGGGGGTATAATAACATAGAGAGAAGAGCACAGGACGCGTATGAGGAGGGAGGTATAATAGAGAAGAGCACAGGACGCGTATGAGGAGGGGGTATAATAACAGAGAAGAGCACAGGACGTATATGAGGGGGTATAATAACATATAGAGAAGAGCACAGGACGTATATGAGGAGGGGGTATAATAACATATAGAGAAGAGCACAGGACGTATATGAGGAGGGGGGTATAATAACAGAGAAGAGCACAGGACGTATATGAGAAGGGGGGTATAATAACAGAGAAGAGCACAGGACGTATATGAGAAGGGGGGTATAATAACAGAGAAGAGCAAAGGACGTATATGAGGAGGGGGTATAATAACAGAGAAGAGCACAGGACGCCTATGAGGAGGGGGTATAATAACATATAGAGAAGAGCACAGGACGTGTATGAGGAGGGGGGTATAATAACAGAGAAGAGCACAGGACGCCTATGAGGAGGGGGTATAATAACATATAGAGAAGAGCACAGGACGAGTATGAGGAGGGGGTATAATAACATATAGAGAAGAGCACAGGACGCCTATGAGGAGGGGGTATAACATATAGAGAAGAGCACAGGACGTGTATGAGGAGGGGGTATAATAACATATAGAGAAGAGCACAGGACGCGTATGAGGAGGGGGGTATAATAACAGAGAAGAGCACAGGACGTGTATGAGGAGGGGGTATAATAAGAGAGAAGAGCACAGGAAGTGTATGAGGAGGGGGTAGAATAACATATAGAGAAGAGCACAGGACGTGTATGAGGAGGGGGTATAATAACAGAGAAGAGCACAGGACGTGTATGAGGAGGGGGTATAATAACATATAGAGAAGAGCACAGGACGTGTATGAGGAGGGGGTATAATAACATATAGAGAAGAGCACAGGACGTGTATGAGGAGGGGGTATAATAACATATAGAGAAGAGCACAGGACGTGTATGAGGAGGGGGTATAATAACATATAGAGAAGAGCACAGGACGTGTATGAGGAGGGAGGTATAATAACATATAGAGAAGAGCACAGGACGTGTATGAGGAGGGGGTATAATAACATAGAGAGAAGAGCACAGGACGCAGTCAATATCCATGACTGCTGCCACTATCTGCCCCCTGGTTCTCCCCTCGTTCTCCTGTGCTGGGGTAATAATATCCATGACTGCTGCCACTATCTGACCCCTGGTTCTCCCCTCGTTCTCCTGTGCTGGGGTAATAATATCCATGACTGCTGCCACTATCTGACCCCTGGTTCTCCCCCTCGTTCTCCTGTGCTGGGGTAATAATATCCATGACTGCTGCCACTATCTGACCCCTGGTTCTCCCCCTCGTTCTCCTGTGCTGGGGTAATAATATCCATGACTGCTGCCACTATCTGCCCCCTGGTTCTGCCCTCGTTCTCCTGTGCTGGGGTAATAATATCCATGACTGCTGCCACTATCTGACTCCTGGTTCTCCCCTCGTTCTCCTGTGCTGGGGTAATAATATCCATGACTGCTGCCACTATCTGCCCCCTGGTTCTCCCCCTCGTTCTCCTGTGCTGGGGTAATAATATCCATGACTGCTGCCACTATCTGACTCCTGGTTCTCCCCCTCGTTCTCCTGTGCTGGGGTAATAATATCCATGACTGCTGCCACTATCTGACCCCTGGTTCTCCCCTCGTTCTCCTGTGCTGGGTAATAATATCCATGACTGCTGCCACTATCTGCCCCCTGGTTCTCCCCTCGTTCTCCTGTGCTGGGTAATAATATCCATGACTGCTGCCACTATCTGCCCCCTGGTTCTCCCCTCGTTCTCCTGTGCTGGGTAATAATATCCATGACTGCTGCCACTATCTGACCCCTGGTTCTCCCCCTCGTTCTCCTGTGCTGGGGTAATAATATCCATGACTGCTGCCACTATCTGCCCCCTGGTTCTCCCCCTCGTTCTCCTGTGCTGGGGTAATAATATCCATGACTGCTGCCACTATCTGACCCCTGGTTCTCCCCCTCGTTCTCCTGTGCTGGGGTAATAATATCCATGATTGCTGCCACTATCTGACCCCTGGTTCTCCCCCTCGTTCTCCTGTGCTGGGGTAATAATATCCATGATTGCTGCCACTATCTGCCCCCTGGTTCTCCCCTCGTTCTCCTGTGCTGGGGTAATAATATCCATGACTGCTGCCACTATCTGCCCCCTGGTTCTCCCCTCGTTCTCCTGTGCTGGGGTAATAATATCCATGACTGCTGCCACTATCTGCCCCCTGGTTCTCCCCTCGTTCTCCTGTGCTGGGGTAATAATATCCATGACTGCTGCCACTATCTGACCCCTGGTTCTCCCCTCGTTCTCCTGTGCTGGGGTAATAATATCCATGACTGCTGCCACTATCTGACCCCTGGTTCTCCCCTCGTTCTCCTGTGCTGGGGTAATAATATCCATGACTGCTGCCACTATCTGCCCCCTGGTTCTCCCCCTCGTTCTCCTGTGCTGGGTAATAATATCCATGACTGCTGCCACTATCTGACCCCTGGTTCTCCCCTCGTTCTCCTGTGCTGGGGTAATAATATCCATGACTGCTGCCACTATCTGACCCCTGGTTCTCCCCCTCGTTCTCCTGTGCTGGGGTAATAATATCCATGACTGCTGCCACTATCTGACTCCTGGTTCTCCCCTCGTTCTCCTGTGCTGGGGTAATAATATCCATGATTGCTGCCACTATCTGCCCCCTGGTTCTCCCCCTCGTTCTCCTGTGCTGGGTAATAATATCCATGACTGCTGCCACTATCTGACCCCTGGTTCTCCCCTCGTTCTCCTGTGCTGGGGTAATAATATCCATGACTGCTGCCACTATCTGACCCCTGGTTCTCCCCCTCGTTCTCCTGTGCTGGGGTAATAATATCCATGACTGCTGCCACTATCTGACTCCTGGTTCTCCCCTCGTTCTCCTGTGCTGGGGTAATAATATCCATGACTGCTGCCACTATCTGACCCCTGGTTCTCCCCTCGTTCTCCTGTGCTGGGGTAATAATATCCATGACTGCTGCCACTATCTGACCCCTGGTTCTCCCCTCGTTCTCCTGTGCTGGGGTAATAATATCCATGACTGCTGCCACTATCTGACCCCTGGTTCTCCCCCTCGTTCTCCTGTGCAGGGGTAATAATATCCATGACTGCTGTCACTATCTGACCCCTGGTTCTCCCCCTCGTTCTCCTGTGCTGGGGTAATAATATCCATGACTGCTGCCACTATCTGACCCCTGGTTCTCCCCCTCGTTCTCCTGTGCAGGGGTAATAATATCCATGACTGCTGCCACTATCTGACCCCTGGTTCTCCCCCTCGTTCTCCTGTGCTGGGGTAATAATATCCATGACTGCTGCCACTATCTGACTCCTGGTTCTCCCCTCGTTCTCCTGTGCTGGGGTAATAATATCCATGACTGCTGCCACTATCTGACCCCTGGTTCTCCCCTCGTTCTCCTGTGCTGGGGTAATAATATCCATGACTGCTGCCACTATCTGCCCCTGGTTCTCCCCTCGTTCTCCTGTGCTGGGGTAATAATATCCATGACTGCTGCCACTATCTGACCCCTGGTTCTCCCCCTCGTTCTCCTGTGCTGGGGTAATAATATCCATGACTGCTGCCACTATCTGACCCCTGGTTCTCCCCTCGTTCTCCTGTGCTGGGGTAATAATATCCATGACTGCTGCCACTATCTGACCCCTGGTTCTCCCCTCGTTCTCCTGTGCTGGGGTAATAATATCCATGACTGCTGCCACTATCTGACCCCTGGTTCTCCCCCTCGTTCTCCTGTGCTGGGGTAATAATATCCATGATTGCTGCCACTATCTGCCCCCTGGTTCTCCCCTCGTTCTCCTGTGCTGGGGTAATAATATCCATGACTGCTGCCACTATCTGCCCCCTGGTTCTCCCCTCGTTCTCCTGTGCTGGGGTAATAATATCCATGACTGCTGCCACTATCTGCCCCCTGGTTCTCCCCTCGTTCTCCTGTGCTGGGGTAATAATATCCATGACTGCTGCCACTATCTGCCCCCTGGTTCTCCCCTCGTTCTCCTGTGCTGGGGTAATAATATCCATGACTGCTGCCACTATCTGACCCCTGGTTCTCCCCTCGTTCTCCTGTGCTGGGTAATAATATCCATGACTGCTGCCACTATCTGACCCCTGGTTCTCCCCTCGTTCTCCTGTGCTGGGTAATAATATCCATGACTGCTGCCACTATCTGCCCCCTGGTTCTCCCCTCGTTCTCCTGTGCTGGGGTAATAATATCCATGACTGCTGCCACTATCTGACCCCTGGTTCTCCCCCTCGTTCTCCTGTGCTGGGGTAATAATATCCATGACTGCTGCCACTATCTGACCCCTGGTTCTCCCCCTCGCTCTCCTGTGCTGGGTAATAATATCCATGACTGCTGCCACTATCTGCCCCTGGTTCTCCCCTCGTTCTCCTGTGCTGGGGTAATAATATCCATGACTGCTGCCACTATCTGACTCCTGGTTCTCCCCTGCGTTCTCCTGTGCTGGGGTAATAATATCCATGACTGCTGCCACTATCTGACCCCTGGTTCTCCCCCTCGTTCTCCTGTGCTGGGGTAATATCCATGACTGCTGCCACTATCTGACCCCTGGTTCTCCCCTCGTTCTCCTGTGCTGGGGTAATAATATCCATGACTGCTGCCACTATCTGACCCCTGGTTCTCCCCTCGTTCTCCTGTGCTGGGGTAATAATATCCATGACTGCTGCCACTATCTGCCCCCTGGTTCTCCCCTCGTTCTCCTGTGCTGGGGTAATAATATCCATGACTGCTGCCACTATCTGCCCCCTGGTTCTGCCCTCGTTCTCCTGTGCTGGGGTAATAATATCCATGACTGCTGTCACTATCTGCCCCCTGGTTCTCCCCCTCGTTCTCCTGTGCTGGGGTAATAATATCCATGACTGCTGCCACTATCTGACCCCTGGTTCTCCCCCTCGTTCTCCTGTGCTGGGGTAATAATATCCATGACTGCTGCCACTATCTGACCCCTGGATCTCCCCTCGTTCTCCTGTGCTGGGGTAATAATATCCATGACTGCTGTCACTATCTGACCCCTGGTTCTCCCCCTCGTTCTCCTGTGCTGGGGTAATAATATCCATGACTGCTGCCACTATCTGACCCCTGGTTCTCCCCCTCGTTCTCCTGTGCTGGGGTAATAATATCCATGACTGCTGCCACTATCTGCCCCCTGGTTCTCCCCCTCGTTCTCCTGTGCTGGGGTAATAATATCCATGACTGCTGCCACTATCTGACCCCTGGATCTCCCCTCGTTCTCCTGTGCTGGGGTAATAATATCCATGACTGCTGCCAGTATCTGACCCCTGGTTCTCCCCCTCGTTCTCCTGTGCTGGGTAATAATATCCATGACTGCTGCCACTATCTGACCCCTGGTTCTCCCCCTCGTTCTCCTGTGTTGGGGTAATAATATCCATGACTGCTGCCACTATCTGACCCCTGGTTCTCCCCCTCGTTCTCCTGTGCTGGGGTAATAATATCCATGACTGCTGTCACTATCTGCCCCCTGGTTCTCCCCCTCGTTCTCCTGTGCTGGGGTAATAATATCCATGACTGCTGTCACTATCTGCCCCCTGGTTCTCCCCTCGTTCTCCTGTGCTGGGGTAATAATATCCATGACTGCTGCCACTATCTGCCCCCTGGATCTCCCCTCGTTCTCCTGTGCTGGGGTAAGAATATCCATGACTGCTGCCACTATCTGACCCCTGGTTCTCCCCCTCGTTCTCCTGTGCTGGGGTAATAATATCCATGACTGCTGCCACTATCTGACCCCTGGTTCTCCCCCTCGTTCTCCTGTGCTGGGGTAATAATATCCATGACTGCTGCCACTATCTGCCCCCTGGTTCTCCCCCTCGTTCTCCTGTGCTGGGGTAATAATATCCATGACTGCTGCCACTATCTGACCCCTGGTTCTCCCCCTCGTTCTCCTGTGCTGGGGTAATAATATCCATGACTGCTGCCACTATCTGACCCCTGGTTCTCCCCTCGTTCTCCTGTGCTGGAGTAATAATATCCATGACTGCTGCCACTATCTGACCCCTGGTTCTCCCCCTCGTTCTCCTGTGCTGGGGTAATAATATCCATGACTGCTGCCACTATCTGCCCCCTGGTTCTCCCCCTCGTTCTCCTGTGCTGGGGTAATAATATCCATGACTGCTGCCACTATCTGACCCCTGGTTCTCCCCTCTTTCTCCTGTGCTGGGGTAATAATATCCATGACTGCTGCCACTATCTGACCCCTGGTTCTCCCCCTCGTTCTCCTGTGCTGGGGTAATAATATCCATGACTGCTGCCACTATCTGACCCCTGGTTCTCCCCTCGTTCTCCTGTGCTGGGGTAATAATATCCATGACTGCTGCCACTATCTGACCCCTGGTTCTCCCCCTCGTTCTCCTGTGCTGGGGTAATAATATCCATGACTGCTGCCACTATCTGCCCCCTGGTTCTCCCCCTCGTTCTCCTGTGCTGGGTAATAATATCCATGACTGCTGCCACTATCTGAACCCTGGTTCTCCCCCTCGTTCTCCTGTGCTGGGGTAATAATATCCATGACTGCTGTCACTATCTGACCCCTGGTTCTCCCCTCGTTCTCCTGTGCTGGGGTAATAATATCCATGACTGCTGCCACTATCTGACCCCTGGTTCTCCCCCTCGTTCTCCAGTGCTGGGGTAATAATATCCATGACTGCTGCCACTATCTGACCCCTGGTTCTCCCCCTCGTTCTCCTGTGCTGGGGTAATAATATCCATGACTGCTGCCACTATCTGACCCCTGGTTCTACCCCTCGTTCTCCTGTGCTGGGTAATAATATCCATGACTGCTGCCACTATCTGACCCCTGGTTCTCCCCCTCGTTCTCCTGTGCTGGGGTAATAATATACATGACTGCTGCCACTATCTGCCCCCTGGTTCTCCCCTCGTTCTCCTGTGCTGGGGTAATAATATCCATGACTGCTGCCACTATCTGACCCCTGGTTCTCCCCTCGTTCTCCTGTGCTGGGTAATAATATCCATGACTGCTGCCACTATCTGCCCCCTGGTTCTCCCCCTCGTTCTCCTGTGCTGGGGTAATAATATCCATGACTGCTGCCACTATCTGCCCCCTGGTTCTTCCCCTCGTTCTCCTGTGCTGGGGTAATAATATCCAGGACTGCTGCCACTATCTGACTCCTGGTTCTCCCCTCGTTCTCCTGTGCTGGGGTAATAATATCCATGACTGCTGCCACTATCTGACCCCTGGTTCTCCCCTCGTTCTCCTGTGCTGGGGTAATAATATCCATGACTGCTGCCACTATCTGACCCCTGGTTCTCCCCTCGTTCTCCTGTGCTGGGGTAATAATATCCATGACTGCTGTCACTATCTGACCCCTGGTTCTCCCCTCGTTCTCCTGTGCTGGGGTAATAATATCCATGACTGCTGTCACTATCTGACCCCTGGTTCTCCCCTCGTTCTCCTGTGCTGGGGTAATAATATCCATGACTGCTGCCACTATCTGACCCCTGGTTCTCCCCTCGTTCTCCTGTGCTGGGGTAATAATATCCATGACTGCTGCCACTATCTGCCCCCTGGTTCTCCCCTCGTTCTCCTGTGCTGGGGTAATAATATCCATGACTGCTGCCACTATCTGCCCCCTGGTTCTCCCCCTCGTTCTCCTGTGCTGGGGTAATAATATCCATGACTGCTGCCACTATCTGCCCCCTGGTTCTCCCCTCGTTCTCCTGTGCTGGGGTAATAATATCCATGACTGCTGCCACTATCTGCCCCCTGGTTCTCCCCTCGTTCTCCTGTGCTGGGGTAATAATATCCATGACTGCTGTCACTATCTGACCCCTGGTTCTCCTCTCGTTCTCCTGTGCTGGGGTAATAATATCCATGACTGCTGCCACTATCTGCCCCCTGGTTCTCCCCTCGTTCTCCTGTGCTGGGGTAATAATATACATGACTGCTGCCACTATCTGCCCCCTGGTTTTCCCCTCGTTCTCCTGTGCTGGGGTAATAATATCCATGACTGCTGCCACTATCTGCCCCCTGGTTCTCCTGTGCTGGGTAATAATATCCATGACTGCTGCCACTATCTGCCCCCTGGTTCTCCCCTCGTTCTCCTGTGCTGGGGTAATAATATCCATGACTGCTGCCACTATCTGACCCCTGGTTCTCCCCCTCGTTCTCCTGTGCTGGGGTAATAATATCCATGACTGCTGCCACTATCTGACCCCTGGTTCTCCCCTCGTTCTCCTGTGCTGGGGTAATAATATCCATGACTGCTGCCACTATCTGACCCCTGGTTCTCCCCCTCGTTCTCCTGTGCTGGGGTAATAATATCCATGACTGCTGCCACTATCTGCCCCCTGGTTCTCCCCCTCGTTCTCCTGTGCTGGGGTAATAATATCCATGACTGCTGCCACTATCTGACCCCTGGTTCTCCCCCTCGCTCTCCTGTGCTGGGGTAATAATATCCATGACTGCTGCCACTATCTGCCCCCTGGTTCTCCCCCTCGTTCTCCTGTGCTGGGGTAATAATATCCATGACTGCTGCCACTATCTGCCCCCTGGTTCTCCCCCTCGTTCTCCTGTGCTGGGTAATAATATCCATGACTGCTGCCACTATCTGCCCCCTGGTTCTCCCCCTCGTTCTCCTGTGCTGGGGTAATAATATCCATGACTGCTGCCACTATCTGCCCCCTGGTTCTCCCCTCGTTCTCCTGTGCTGGGGTAATAATATCCATGACTGCTGCCACTATCTGACCCCTGGTTCTCCCCCTCGTTCTCCTGTGCTGGGGTAATAATATCCATGACTGCTGCCACTATCTGCCCCCTGGTTCTCCCCTCGTTCTCCTGTGCTGGGGTAATAATATCCATGACTGCTGCCACTATCTGCCCCCTGGTTCTCCTGTGCTGGGTAATAATATCCATGACTGCTGCCACTATCTGACCCCTGGTTCTCCCCTCGTTCTCCTGTGCTGGGGTAATAATATCCATGACTGCTGCCACTATCTGACTCCTGGTTCTCCCCCTCCTTCTCCTGTGCTGGGGTAATAATATCCATGACTGCTGCCACTATCTGACCCCTGGTTCTCCTGTGCTGGGGTAATAATATCCATGACTGCTGCCACTATCTGCCCCCTGGTTCTCCCCCTCGTTCTCCTGTGCTGGGGTAATAATATCCATGACTGCTGCCACTATCTGCCCCCTGGTTCTCCCCTCGTTCTCCTGTGCTGGGGTAATAATATCCATGACTGCTGCCACTATCTGACCCCTGGTTCACCCCTCGTTCTCCTGTGCTGGGGTAATAATATCCATGACTGCTGCCACTATCTGACCCCTGGTTCTCCCCTCGTTCTCCTGTGCTGGGGTAATAATATCCATGACTGCTGCCACTATCTGCCCCCTGGTTCTCCCCCTCGTTCTCCTGTGCTGGGTAATAATATCCATGACTGCTGCCACTATCTGACCCCTGGTTCTCCCCCTCGTTCTCCTGTGCTGGGTAATAATATCCATGACTGCTGCCACTATCTGCCCCCTGGTTCTCCCCTCGTTCTCCTGTGCTGGGGTAATAATATCCATGACTGCTGCCACTATCTGCCCCCTGGTTCTCCCCTCGTTCTCCTGTGCTGGGGTAATAATATCCATGACTGCTGTCACTATCTGACTCCTGGTTCTCCCCTCGTTCTCCTGTGCTGGGGTAATAATATCCATGACTGCTGCCACTATCTGCCCCCTGGTTCTCCCCTCGTTCTCCTGTGCTGGGTAATAATATCCATGACTGCTGCCACTATCTGACCCCTGGTTCTCCCCCTCGTTCTCCTGTGCTGGGGTAATAATATCCATGACTGCTGCCACTATCTGACCCCTGGTTCTCCCCTCGTTCTCCTGTGCTGGGTAATAATATCCATGACTGCTGCCACTATCTGACCCCTGGTTCTCCCCTCGTTCTCCTGTGCAGGGGTAATAATATCCATGACTGCTGCCACTATCTGCCCCCTGGTTCTCCCCCTCGTTCTCCTGTGCAGGGGTAATAATATCCATGACTGCTGCCACTATCTGACCCCTGGTTCTCCCCCTCGTTCTCCTGTGCTGGGGTAATAATATCCATGACTGCTGCCACTATCTGACCCCTGGTTCTCCCCCTCGTTCTCCTGTGCTGGAGTAATAATATCCATGACTGCTGTCACTATCTGACCCCTGGTTCTCCCCCTCGTTCTCCTGTGCTGGGGTAATAATATCCATGACTGCTGTCACTATCTGACCCCTGGTTCTCCCCCTCGTTCTCCTGTGCTGGGGTAATAATATCCATGACTGCTGCCACTATCTGACCCCTGGTTCTCCCCTCGTTCTCCTGTGCTGGGTAATAATATCCATGACTGCTGCCACTATCTGACCCCTGGTTCTCCCCCTCGTTCTCCTGTGCTGGGGTAATAATATCCATGACTGCTGCCACTATCTGACCCCTGGTTCTCCCCTCGTTCTCCTGTGCTGGGGTAATAATATCCATGACTGCTGTCACTATCTGACCCCTGGTTCTCCCCTCGTTCTCCTGTGCTGGGTAATAATATACATGACTGCTGCCACTATCTGCCCCCTGGTTCTCCCCTCGTTCTCCTGTGCTGGGGTAATAATATCCATGACTGCTGCCACTATCTGCCCCCTGGTTCTCCCCTCGTACTCCTGTGCTGGGGTAATAATATCCATGACTGCTGCCACTATCTGCCCCCTGGTTCTCCCCTCGTTCTCCTGTGCTGGGGTAATAATATACATGACTGCTGCCACTATCTGCCCCCTGGTTCTCCCCTCGTTCTCCTGTGCTGGGGTAATAATATCCATGACTGCTGCCACTATCTGCCCCCTGGTTCGGAGACCGAAGCTGAACCAGAAGAGGACACGACAGATTAGACTCCTGATTTCCACATTAGTTTCCCTCCCCCATCAGTTCATAGGTTTAGGGACTTTTTATTTAGGACAAAACAAACACAATGTCTCCCAGGGTAAGGCCAGGTTGGGTATACTGGAGAAACGCGTCAGTGCCCAGTTGCCTGGTATATGCCTTCACCTTTTACAGATGCGCTATTGGTCGGTGAAGGCCGGTCTATAAAGAAGAAGCAGCCGGCGTCCAGGTCACCACTCCATGGAAAAAACCCAGAGCATCAATAGAGACCAAATGCAGCCGCGGGAAGTAAGGAGAGGCAGCGGACACAATCATCCACGCCAAGAACTAACTGTCTCACCAAGGCTGATGAATGAGGTCCAAGCTGCCGAAACATGACCAGTTATACCTTCCTGCTCCTCTGACTATGTAACTCTCAGCCTGTGACCCCCCCCCCCCCCCCACATGATCAGCACACTCCTCTCCTGACATGCTCTGTGCTGCTGGGGACCTGCTCCTCCGACTATGTAACTCTCAGCCTGTACATCTTACCTGTATCCAGGGACACTTCTCTTCAGCACAACACTTGGATACCAAGCACCAAACCCTCTGATAATCCTCAGTCCGCTGCCCCTTCAGTATTTCTGGCTTAAGTGGAGTCTTTTGTAGGACGACACTTCACAAAAACTCGGAGCACAAAGTAACGGCGTCCTGAGCCACGACATGACTGCGCCGATATAAACCGATCCAACAGATGGTGGGCAAAGGCCGAAATCTGGATAGGAGAAACAAGAAGTATCAACCCCGGACTGTCAATAGAGAAAATACACATGAGGGATTAAATACACCCTGCGAGGGCAAATCCTACACCATATACTCGGTCTGTGACCTCACAAGACCCCCACAGCTCTCTGCTGAAGTTCTCTGTGCTGCTGGGGGCCCAGCATCATTCACGAAAACGCTCAGTCCGTGACCAACCTCAAGACAAATGCTTATTTTCTAGTAAGAGAGACAGATAGATAGACAGACAGACAGACACACGGGGAATATACATAACATGAACACACTATAATAATAATAATAAAAGCAGGAGGTGAGGAGAGGAGAAGCTGATCATACAGTCATGTAGTGGAGACAGGAGGTGAGGAGAGAAGCTGATCATACAGTCATGTAGAGGAGACAGGAGGTGAGGAGAGAAGCTGATCATACAGTCATGTAGTGGAGACAGGAGGTGAGGAGAGAAGCTGATCATACAGTCATGTAGGGGAGACAGGAGGTGAGGAGAGAAGCTGATCATACAGTCATGTAGTGGAGACAGGAGGTGAGGAGAGGAGAAGCTGATCATACAGTCATGTAGTGGAGACAGGAGGTGAGGAGAGAAGCTGATCATACAGTCATGTAGAGGAGACAGGAGGTGAGGAGAGGAGAAGCTGATCATACAGTCATGTAGAGGAGACAGGAGGTGAGGAGAGAAGCTGATCATACAGTCATGTAGTGGAGACAGGAGGTGAGGAGAGGAGAAGCTGATCATACAGTCATGTAGGGGAGACAGGAGGTGAGGAGAGAAGCTGATCATACAGTCATGTAGTGGAGACAGGAGGTGAGGAGAGGAGAAGCTGATCATACAGTCATGTAGTGGAGACAGGAGGTGAGGAGAGGAGAAGCTGATCATACAGTCATGTAGAGGAGACAGGAGGTGAGGAGAGGAGAAGCTGATCATACAGTCATGTAGAGGAGACAGGAGGTGAGGGGAGAAGCTGATCATACAGTCATGTAGTGGAGACAGGAGGTGAGGAGAGAAGCTGATCATACAGTCATGTAGTGGAGACCGGAGGAGAGGGGAGAAGCTGATCATACAGTCATGTAGAGGAGACAGGAGGTGAGGAGAGAAGCTGATCATACAGTCATGTAGTGGAGACAGGAGGTGAGGAGAAGCTGATCATACAGTCATGTAGTGGAGACAGGAGGTGAGGAGAGAAGCTGATCATACAGTCATGTAGTGGAGACAGGAGGTGAGGAGAGAAGCTGATCATACAGTCATGTAGAGGAGACAGGAGAGAAGCTGATCATACAGTCATGTAGAGGAGACAGGAGGTGAGGAGAGGAGAAGCTGATCATACAGTCATGTAGAGGAGACAGGAGGTGAGGGGAGAAGCTGATCATACAGTCATGTAGTGGAGACAGGAGGTGAGGAGAGAAGCTGATCATACAGTCATGTAGAGGAGACAGGAGGTGAGGAGAGAAGCTGATCATACAGTCATGTAGTGGAGACAGGAGGTGAGGAGAAGCTGATCATACAGTCATGTAGTGGGACAGGAGGTGAGGAGAGAAGCTGATCATACAGTCATGTAGTGGAGACAGGAGGTGAGGTGAGAAGCTGATCATACAGTCATGTAGTGGAGACAGGAGGTGAGGAGAGAAGCTGATCATACAGTCATGTAGTGGAGACAGGAGGTGAGGAGAAGCTGATCATACAGTCATGTAGTGGGACAGGAGGTGAGGAGAGAAGCTGATCATACAGTCATGTAGTGGAGACAGGAGGTGAGGTGAGAAGCTGATCATACAGTCATGTAGTGGAGACAGGAGGTGAGGAGAGAAGCTGATCATACAGTCATGTAGTGGAGACAGGAGGTGAGGAGAGAAGCTGATCATACAGTCATGTAGTGGAGACAGGAGGTGAGGAGAGAAGCTGATCATACAGTCATGTAGAGGAGACAGGAGGTGAGAGGAGAAGCTGATCATACAGTCGTGTAGTGGAGACAGGAGGTGAGGAGAGAAGCTGATCATACAGTCATGTAGAGGAGACAGGAGGTGAGGAGAAGCTGATCATACAGTCATGTAGTGGAGACAGGAGGTGAGGAGAGAAGCTGATCATACAGTCATGTAGTGGAGACAGGAGGTGAGGGGAGAAGCTGATCATACAGTCATGTAGTGGAGACAGGAGGTGAGGAGAGAAGCTGATCATACAGTCATGTAGAGGAGACAGGAGGTGAGGAGAGGAGAAGCTGATCATACAGTCATGTAGTGGAGGCAGGAGGTGAGGAGAGAAGCTGATCATACAGTCATGTAGAGGAGACAGGAGGTGAGGAGAGAAGCTGATCATACAGTCATGTAGTGGAGACAGGAGGTGAGGAGAGAAGCTGATCATACAGTCATGTAGAGGAGACAGGAGGTGAGAGGAGAAGCTGATCATACAGTCGTGTAGTGGAGACAGGAGGTGAGGAGAGAAGCTGATCATACAGTCATGTAGAGGAGACAGGAGGTGAGGAGAAGCTGATCATACAGTCATGTAGTGGAGACAGGAGGTGAGGAGAGAAGCTGATCATACAGTCATGTAGTGGAGACAGGAGGTGAGGAGAAGCTGATCATACAGTCATGTAGAGGAGACAGGAGGTGAGGAGAGAAGCTGATCATACAGTCATGTAGAGGAGACAGGAGGTGAGGAGAAGCTGATCATACAGTCATGTAGAGGAGACAGGAGGTGAGAGGAGAAGCTGATCATACAGTCATGTAGTGGAGACAGGAGGTGAGGAGAGGAGAAGCTGATCATACAGTCATCTAGAGGAGACAGGAGGTGAGGAGAGAAGCTGATCATACAGTCATGTAGTGGAGACAGGAGGTGAGGGGAGAAGCTGATCATACAGTCATGTAGAGGAGACAGGAGGTGAGAGGAGAAGCTGATCATACAGTCATGTAGTGGAGACAGGAGGTGAGGAGAGGAGAAGCTGATCATACAGTCATCTAGAGGAGACAGGAGGTGAGGAGAGAAGCTGATCATACAGTCATGTAGTGGAGACAGGAGGTGAGGAGAGAAGCTGATCATACAGTCATGTAGTGGAGACAGGAGGTGAGGGGAGAAGCTGATCATACAGTCATGTAGAGGAGACAGGAGGTGAGGAGAGAAGCTGATCATACAGTCATGTAGAGGAGACAGGAGGTGAGGAGAGAAGCTGATCATACAGTCATGTAGAGGAGACAGGAGGTGAGGAGAGAAGCTGATCATACAGTCATGTAGTAGAGACAGGAGGTGAGGGGAGAAGCTGATCATACAGTCATGTAGTGGAGACAGGAGGTGAGGGGAGAAGCTGATCATACAGTCATCTAGAGGAGACAGGAGGTGAGAGGAGAAGCTGATCATACAGTCATGTAGTGGAGACAGGAGGTGAGGAGAGGAGAAGCTGATCATACAGTCATCTAGAGGAGACAGGAGGTGAGGAGAGAAGCTGATCATACAGTCATGTAGTGGAGACAGGAGGTGAGGAGAGAAGCTGATCATACAGTCATGTAGAGGAGACAGGAGGTGAGAGGAGAAGCTGATCATACAGTCATGTAGAGGAGACAGGAGGTGAGGAGAGAAGCTGATCATACAGTCATGTAGAGGAGACAGGAGGTGAGGAGAGAAGCTGATCATACAGTCATGTAGAGGAGACAGGAGGTGAGGAGAGAAGCTGATCATACAGTCATGTAGTAGAGACAGGAGGTGAGGGGAGAAGCTGATCATACAGTCATGTAGTGGAGACAGGAGGTGAGGGGAGAAGCTGATCATACAGTCATCTAGAGGAGACAGGAGATGAGGAGAGAAGCTGATCATACAGTCATGTAGAGGAGTCAGGAGGTGAGAGGAGAAGCTGATCATACAGTCATGTAGTGGAGATAGGAGGTGAGAGGAGAAGCTGATCATACAGTCATGTAGTGGAGACAGGAGGTGAGAGGAGAAGCTGATCATACAGTCATGTAGTGGAGACAGGAGGTGAGGAGAGGAGAAGCTGATCATACAGTCATCTAGAGGAGACAGGAGGTGAGGGGAGAAGCTGATCATACAGTCATGTAGTGGAGACAGGAGGTGAGGAGAGAAGCTGATCATACAGTCATCTAGAGGAGACAGGAGGTGAGGAGAGAAGCTGATCATACAGTCATGTAGAGGAGACAGGAGGTGAGGGGAGAAGCTGATCATACAGTCATGTAGTGGAGACAGGAGGTGAGGGGAGAAGCTGATCATACAGTCATGTAGAGGAGACAGGAGGTGAGGAGAGAAGCTGATCATACAGTCATGTAGAGGAGACAGGAGGTGAGGGGAGAAGCTGATCATACAGTCATGTAGAGGAGACAGGAGGTGAGAGGAGAAGCTGATCATACAGTCATGTAGTGGAGACCGGAGGAGAGGGGAGAAGCTGATCATACAGTCATGTAGAGGAGACAGGAGAGAAGCTGATCATACAGTCATGTAGTGGAGACAGGAGGAGAGGGGAGAAGCTGATCATACAGTCATGTAGAGGAGACAGGAGGTGAGGAGAGAAGCTGATCATACAGTCATGTAGTGGAGACAGGAGAAGCTGATCATACAGTCATGTAGCGGAGACAGGAGGTGAGGAGAGAAGCTGATCATACAGTCATGTAGAGGAGACAGGAGGTGAGGAGAGAAGCTGATCATACAGTCATGTAGTGGAGACAGGAGGTGAGAGGAGAAGCTGATCATACAGTCATGTAGTGGAGACAGGAGGTGAGAGGAGAAGCTGATCATACAGTCATGTAGTGGAGACAGGAGAAGCTGATCATACAGTCATGTAGTGGAGACAGGAGGTGAGGGGAGAAGCTGATCATACAGTCATGTAGAGGAGACAGGAGGTGAGGAGAGAAGCTGATCATACAGTCATGTAGTGGAGACAGGAGAAGCTGATCATACAGTCATGTAGTGGAGACAGGAGGTGAGGGGAGAAGCTGATCATACAGTCATGTAGTGGAGACAGGAGGTGAGGAGAGAAGCTGATCATACAGTCATGTAGTGGAGACAGGAGGTGAGGGGAGAAGCTGATCATACAGTCATGTAGAGGAGACAGGAGGTGAGGAGAGAAGCTGATCATACAGTCATGTAGTGGAGACAGGAGGTGAGGAGAGAAGCTGATCATACAGTCATGTAGAGGAGACAGGAGGTGAGGAGAGAAGCTGATCATACAGTCATGTAGTGGAGACAGGAGGTGAGGAGAGAAGCTGATCATACAGTCATGTAGAGGAGACAGGAGGTGAGAGGAGAAGCTGATCATACAGTCATGTAGAGGAGACAGGAGGTGACAGGAGAAGCTGATCATACAGTCATGTAGTGGAGACAGGTGGTGAGGAGAGAAGCTGATCATACAGTCATGTAGTGGAGACAGGAGGTGAGGAGAGAAGCTGATCATACAGTCATGTAGTGGAGACAGGAGGTGAGGAGAGAAGCTGATCATACAGTCATGTAGGGGAGACAGGAGGTGAGGAGAGAAGCTGATCATACAGTCATGTAGAGGAGACAGGAGGTGAGAGGAGAAGCGGATCATACAGTCATGTAGTGGAGACAGGAGGTGAGAGGAGATGCGGATCATACAGTCATGTAGTGGAGACAGGAGGTGAGGAGAGAAGCTGATCATACAGTCATGTAGTGGAGACAGGAGGTGAGGAGAGAAGCTGATCATACAGTCATGTAGAGGAGACAGGAGGTGAGGAGAAGCTGATCATACAGTCGTGTAGTGGAGACAGGAGGTGAGGAGAGAAGCTGATCATACAGTCATGTAGTGGAGACAGGAGGTGAGGAGAGAAGCTGATCATACAGTCATGTACTGGAGACAGGAGGTGAGAGGAGAAGCTGATCATACAGTCATGTAGTGGAGACAGGAGGTGAGGAGAAGCTGATCATACAGTCATGTACTGGAGACAGGAGGTGAGAGGAGAAGCTGATCATACAGTCATGTAGAGGAGACAGGAGGTGAGGAGAAGCTGATCATACAGTCATGTACTGGAGACAGGAGGTGAGAGGAGAAGCTGATCATACAGTCATGTAGTGGAGACAGGAGGTGAGGGGAGAAGCTGATCATACAGTCATGTATAGGAGACAGGAGGTGAGAGGAGAAGCTGATCATACAGTCATGTAGTGGAGACAGGAGGTGAGGAGAGAAGCTGATCATACAGTCATGTAGTGGAGACAGGAGGTGAGGAGAAGCTGATCATACAGTCATGTAGAGGAGACAGGAGGTGAGGAGAGAAGCTGATCATACAGTCATGTAGTGGAGACAGGAGGTGAGAGGAGAAGCTGATCATACAGTCATGTAGTGGAGACAGGAGGTGAGGGGAGAAGCTGATCATACAGTCATGTAGTGGAGACAGGAGGTGAGGAGAGAAGCTGATCATACAGTCATGTAGTGGAGACAGGAGGTGAGGAGAGAAGCTGTTCATACAGTCATGTAGAGGAGAGAAGCTGATCATACAGTCATGTAGTGGAGACAGGAGGTGAGGAGAGAAGCTGATCATACAGTCATGTAGTGGAGACAGGAGGTGAGGAGAAGCTGATCATACAGTCATGTAGTGGAGACAGGAGGTGAGGAGAAGCTGATCATACAGTCATGTAGGGGAGACAGGAGGTGAGGAGAGAAGCTGATCATACAGTCATGTAGCGGAGACAGGAGGTGAGGAGAGAAGCTGATCATACAGTCATGTAGTGGAGACAGGAGGAGAGGAGAGAAGCTGATCATACAGTCATGTAGTGGAGACAGGAGGTGAGGAGAGAAGCTGATCATACAGTCATGTAGTGGAGACAGGAGGTGAGAGGAGAAGCTGATCATACAGTCATGTAGTGGAGACAGGAGGTGAGGAGAGAAGCTGATCATAGTCATGTAGTGGAGACAGGAGGTGAGGAGAGAAGCTGATCATACAGTCATGTAGTGGAGACAGGAGGTGAGGAGAGAAGCTGATCATACAGTCATGTAGTGGAGACAGGAGGTGAGGAGAGAAGCTGATCATACAGTCATGTAGTGGAGACAGGAGGTGAGGAGAGAAGCTGATCATACAGTCATGTAGTGGAGACAGGAGGTGAGAGGAGAAGCTGATCATACAGTCATGTAGTGGAGACAGGAGGTGAGGAGAGAAGCTGATCATAGTCATGTAGTGGAGACAGGAGGTGAGGAGAGAAGCTGATCATACAGTCATGTAGTGGAGACAGGAGGTGAGGAGAGAAGCTGATCATACAGTCATGTAGTGGAGACAGGAGGTGAGGAGAAGCTGATCATACAGTCATGTAGTGGAGACAGGAGGTGAGGGGAGAAGCTGATCATACAGTCATGTAGTGGAGACAGGAGGTGAGAGGAGAAGCTGATCATACAGTCATGTAGTGGAGACAGGAGGTGAGAGGAGAAGCTGATCATACAGTCATGTAGTGGAGACAGGAGGTGAGAGGAGAAGCTGATCATACAGTCATGTAGTGGAGACAAGAGGTGAGGAGAGGAGAAGCTGATCATACAGTCATCTAGAGGAGACAGGAGGTGAGGAGAGAAGCTGATCATACAGTCATGTAGTAGAGACAGGAGGTGAGGGGAGAAGCTGATCATACAGTCATGTAGTGGAGACAGGAGGTGAGGGGAGAAGCTGATCATACAGTCATCTAGAGGAGACAGGAGATGAGGAGAGAAGCTGATCATACAGTCATGTAGAGGAGTCAGGAGGTGAGAGGAGAAGCTGATCATACAGTCATGTAGTGGAGACAGGAGGTGAGAGGAGAAGCTGATCATACAGTCATGTAGTGGAGACAGGAGGTGAGGAGAGGAGAAGCTGATCATACAGTCATCTAGAGGAGACAGGAGGTGAGGGGAGAAGCTGATCATACAGTCATGTAGTGGAGACAGGAGGTGAGGAGAGAAGATGATCATACAGTCATGTAGTGGAGACAGGAGGTGAGGAGAGAAGATGATCATACAGTCATGTAGTGGAGACAGGAGGTGAGGGGAGAAGCTGATCATACAGTCATGTAGAGGAGACAGGAGGTGAGGAGAGAAGCTGATCATACAGTCATGTAGAGGAGACAGGAGGTGAGGGGAGAAGCTGATCATACAGTCATGTAGAGGAGACAGGAGGTGAGAGGAGAAGCTGATCATACAGTCATGTAGAGGAGACAGGAGGTGAGAGGAGAAGCTGATCATACAGTCATGTAGTGGAGACAGGAGAAGCTGATCATACAGTCATGTAGTGGAGACAGGAGGTGAGGGGAGAAGCTGATCATACAGTCATGTAGTGGAGACAGGAGGTGAGGAGAGAAGCTGATCATACAGTCATGTAGAGGAGACAGGAGAGAAGCTGATCATACAGTCATGTAGTGGAGACAGGAGGAGAGGGGAGAAGCTGATCATACAGTCATGTAGTGGAGACAGGAGAAGCTGATCATACAGTCATGTAGAGGAGACAGGAGGTGAGGGGAGAAGCTGATCATACAGTCATGTAGAGGAGACAGGAGGTGAGAGGAGAAGCTGATCATACAGTCATGTAGAGGAGACAGGAGGTGAGAGGAGAAGCTGATCATACAGTCATGTAGTGGAGACAGGAGAAGCTGATCATACAGTCATGTAGTGGAGACAGGAGGTGAGGGGAGAAGCTGATCATACAGTCATGTAGTGGAGACAGGAGGTGAGGAGAGAAGCTGATCATACAGTCATGTAGAGGAGACAGGAGAGAAGCTGATCATACAGTCATGTAGTGGAGACAGGAGGAGAGGGGAGAAGCTGATCATACAGTCATGTAGTGGAGACAGGAGAAGCTGATCATACAGTCATGTAGAGGAGACAGGAGGTGAGGAGAGAAGCTGATCATACAGTCATGTAGTGGAGACAGGAGAAGCTGATCATACAGTCATGTAGCGGAGACAGGAGGTGAGGAGAGAAGCTGATCATACAGTCATGTAGAGGAGACAGGAGGTGAGGAGAGAAGCTGATCATACAGTCATGTAGTGGAGACAGGAGGTGAGGAGAGAAGCTGATCATACAGTCATGTAGAGGAGACAGGAGGTGAGGAGAAGCTGATCATACAGTCGTGTAGTGGAGACAGGAGGTGAGGAGAGAAGCTGATCATACAGTCATGTAGAGGAGACAGGAGGTGAGAGGAGAAGCTGATCATACAGTCATGTAGTGGAGACAGGAGGTGAGAGGAGAAGCTGATCATACAGTCATGTAGTGGAGACAGGAGGTGAGGGGAGAAGCTGATCATACAGTCATGTAGAGGAGACAGGAGGTGAGGAGAGAAGCTGATCATACAGTCATGTAGTGGAGACAGGAGAAGCTGATCATACAGTCATGTAGTGGAGACAGGAGGTGAGGGGAGAAGCTGATCATACAGTCATATAGTGGAGACAGGAGGTGAGGAGAGTAGCTGATCATACAGTCATGTAGAGGAGACAGGAGGTGAGGGGAGAAGCTGATCATACAGTCATGTAGTGGAGACAGGAGGTGAGGAGAGAAGCTGATCACAGTCATGTAGAGGAGACAGGAGGTGAGGAGAGAAGCTGATCATACAGTCATGTAGAGGAGACAGGAGGTGAGGAGAGAAGCTGATAATACAGTCATGTAGTGGAGACAGGAGGTGAGAGGAGAAGCTGATCATACAGTCATGTAGTGGGTACAGGAGGTGAGGAGAGAAGCTGATCATACAGTCATGTAGTGGAGACAGGAGGTGAGAGGAGAAGCGGATCATACAGTCATGTAGTGGAGACAGGAGGTGAGGGGAGAAGCTGATCATACAGTCATGTAGTGGAGACAGGAGGTGAGGAGAGAAGCTGATCATACAGTCATGTAGTGGGTACAGGAGGTGAGGAGAGAAGCTGATCATACAGTCATGTAGAGGAGACAGGAGGTGAGGGGAGAAGCTGATCATACAGTCATGTAGTGGAGACAGGAGGTGAGGAGAGAAGCTGATCATACAGTCATGTAGAGGAGACAGGAGGTGAGGAGAGAAGCTGATCATACAGTCATGTAGTGGAGACAGGAGGAGAGGAGAGAAGCTGATCATACAGTCATGTAGTGGAGACAGGAGGTGAGGAGAGAAGCGGATCATACAGTCATGTAGTGGAGACAGGAGGTGAGAGGAGAAGCGGATCATACAGTCATGTAGTGGAGACAGGAGGTGAGGAGAGAAGCTGATCATACAGTCATGTAGTGGGACAGGAGGTGAGGAGAGAAGCTGATCATACAGTCATGTAGTGGAGACAGGAGGTGAGAGGAGAAGCGGATCATACAGTCATGTAGTGGAGACAGGAGGTGAGAGGAGAAGCGGATCATACAGTCATGTAGTGGAGACAGGAGGTGAGGGGAGAAGCTGATCATACAGTCATGTAGTGGAGACAGGAGGTGAGGAGAGAAGCTGATCATACAGTCATGTAGTGGGTACAGGAGGTGAGGAGAGAAGCTGATCATACAGTCATGTAGTGGAGACAGGAGGTGAGGAGAGAAGCTGATCATACAGTCATGTAGTGGAGACAGGAGAAGCTGATCATACAGTCATGTAGCGGAGACAGGAGGTGAGGAGAGAAGCTGATCATACAGTCATGTAGAGGAGACAGGAGGTGAGGAGAGAAGCTGATCATACAGTCATGTAGTGGAGACAGGAGGTGAGGAGAGAAGCTGATCATACAGTCATGTAGAGGAGACAGGAGGTGAGGAGAAGCTGATCATACAGTCGTGTAGTGGAGACAGGAGGTGAGGAGAGAAGCTGATCATACAGTCATGTAGAGGAGACAGGAGGTGAGAGGAGAAGCTGATCATACAGTCATGTAGTGGAGACAGGAGGTGAGAGGAGAAGCTGATCATACAGTCATGTAGTGGAGACAGGAGGTGAGGGGAGAAGCTGATCATACAGTCATGTAGAGGAGACAGGAGGTGAGGAGAGAAGCTGATCATACAGTCATGTAGTGGAGACAGGAGAAGCTGATCATACAGTCATGTAGTGGAGACAGGAGGTGAGGGGAGAAGCTGATCATACAGTCATGTAGTGGAGACAGGAGGTGAGGAGAGAAGCTGATCACAGTCATGTAGAGGAGACAGGAGGTGAGGAGAGAAGCTGATCATACAGTCATGTAGAGGAGACAGGAGGTGAGGGGAGAAGCTGATCATACAGTCATGTAGTGGAGACAGGAGGTGAGGAGAGAAGCTGATCATACAGTCATGTAGTGGGTACAGGAGGTGAGGAGAGAAGCTGATCATACAGTCATGTAGAGGAGACAGGAGGTGAGGGGAGAAGCTGATCATACAGTCATGTAGTGGAGACAGGAGGTGAGGAGAGAAGCTGATCATACAGTCATGTAGAGGAGACAGGAGGTGAGGAGAGAAGCTGATCATACAGTCATGTAGTGGAGACAGGAGGAGAGGAGAGAAGCTGATCATACAGTCATGTAGTGGAGACAGGAGGTGAGGAGAGAAGCTGATCATACAGTCATGTAGTGGAGACAGGAGGTGAGAGGAGAAGCTGATCATACAGTCATGTAGTGGAGACAGGAGGTGAGGAGAGAAGCTGATCATACAGTCATGTAGTGGGACAGGAGGTGAGGAGAGAAGCTGATCATACAGTCATGTAGTGGAGACAGGAGGTGAGAGGAGAAGCGGATCATACAGTCATGTAGTGGAGACAGGAGGTGAGAGGAGAAGCGAATCATACAGTCATGTAGTGGAGACAGGAGGTGAGGGGAGAAGCTGATCATACAGTCATGTAGTGGAGACAGGAGGTGAGGAGAGAAGCTGATCATACAGTCATGTAGTGGGTACAGGAGGTGAGGAGAGAAGCTGATCATACAGTCATGTAGTGGAGACAGGAGGTGAGGAGAGAAGCTGATCATACAGTCATGTAGTGGAGACAGGAGAAGCTGATCATACAGTCATGTAGCGGAGACAGGAGGTGAGGAGAGAAGCTGATCATACAGTCATGTAGAGGAGACAGGAGGTGAGGAGAGAAGCTGATCATACAGTCATGTAGTGGAGACAGGAGGTGAGGAGAGAAGCTGATCATACAGTCATGTAGAGGAGACAGGAGGTGAGGAGAAGCTGATCATACAGTCGTGTAGTGGAGACAGGAGGTGAGGAGAGAAGCTGATCATACAGTCATGTAGAGGAGACAGGAGGTGAGAGGAGAAGCTGATCATACAGTCATGTAGTGGAGACAGGAGGTGAGAGGAGAAGCTGATCATACAGTCATGTAGTGGAGACAGGAGGTGAGGGGAGAAGCTGATCATACAGTCATGTAGAGGAGACAGGAGGTGAGGAGAGAAGCTGATCATACAGTCATGTAGTGGAGACAGGAGAAGCTGATCATACAGTCATGTAGTGGAGACAGGAGGTGAGGGGAGAAGCTGATCATACAGTCATGTAGTGGAGACAGGAGGTGAGGAGAGAAGCTGATCACAGTCATGTAGAGGAGACAGGAGGTGAGGAGAGAAGCTGATAATACAGTCATGTAGTGGAGACAGGAGGTGAGAGGAGAAGCTGATCATACAGTCATGTAGTGGGTACAGGAGGTGAGGAGAGAAGCTGATCATACAGTCATGTAGTGGAGACAGGAGGTGAGAGGAGAAGCGGATCATACAGTCATGTAGTGGAGACAGGAGGTGAGGGGAGAAGCTGATCATACAGTCATGTAGTGGAGACAGGAGGTGAGGAGAGAAGCTGATCATACAGTCATGTAGTGGGTACAGGAGGTGAGGAGAGAAGCTGATCATACAGTCATGTAGAGGAGACAGGAGGTGAGGGGAGAAGCTGATCATACAGTCATGTAGTGGAGACAGGAGGTGAGGAGAGAAGCTGATCATACAGTCATGTAGAGGAGACAGGAGGTGAGGAGAGAAGCTGATCATACAGTCATGTAGTGGAGACAGGAGGAGAGGAGAGAAGCTGATCATACAGTCATGTAGTGGAGACAGGAGGTGAGGAGAGAAGCTGATCATACAGTCATGTAGTGGAGACAGGAGGTGAGAGGAGAAGCGGATCATACAGTCATGTAGTGGAGACAGGAGGTGAGGAGAGAAGCGGATCATACAGTCATGTAGTGGAGACAGGAGGTGAGGAGAGAAGCTGATCATACAGTCATGTAGTGGGACAGGAGGTGAGGAGAGAAGCTGATCATACAGTCATGTAGTGGAGACAGGAGGTGAGGAGAGAAGCTGATCATACAGTCATGTAGTGGAGACAGGAGGTGAGAGGAGAAGCGGATCATACAGTCATGTAGTGGAGACAGGAGGTGAGGAGAGAAGCGGATCATACAGTCATGTAGTGGAGACAGGAGGTGAGGAGAGAAGCTGATCATACAGTCATGTAGTGGGACAGGAGGTGAGGAGAGAAGCTGATCATACAGTCATGTAGTGGAGACAGGAGGTGAGAGGAGAAGCGGATCATACAGTCATGTAGTGGAGACAGGAGGTGAGAGGAGAAGCGGATCATACAGTCATGTAGTGGAGACAGGAGGTGAGGGGAGAAGCTGATCATACAGTCATGTAGTGGAGACAGGAGGTGAGGAGAGAAGCTGATCATACAGTCATGTAGTGGGTACAGGAGGTGAGGGGAGAAGCTGATCATACAGTCATGTAGAGGAGACAGGAGGTGAGGAGAGAAGCTGATCATACAGTCATGTAGTGGAGACAGGAGAAG
The DNA here is from genome assembly GCF_050947455.1 of Rhinoderma darwinii. Taxonomy (NCBI): domain Eukaryota; kingdom Metazoa; phylum Chordata; class Amphibia; order Anura; family Rhinodermatidae; genus Rhinoderma; species Rhinoderma darwinii. The sequence continues at coordinate 58,884 of NW_027463996.1, forward strand.
CTGATCATACAGTCATGTAGTGGAGACAGGAGGTGAGGGGAGAAGCTGATCATACAGTCATGTAGTGGAGACAGGAGGTGAGGAGAGAAGCTGATCACAGTCATGTAGAGGAGACAGGAGGTGAGGAGAGAAGCTGATCATACAGTCATGTAGAGGAGACAGGAGGTGAGGAGAGAAGCTGATCATACAGTCATGTAGTGGGTACAGGAGGTGAGGAGAGAAGCTGATCATACAGTCATGTAGTGGAGACAGGAGGTGAGGAGAGAAGCTGATCATACAGTCATGTAGTGGGACAGGAGGTGAGGGGAGAAGCTGATCATACAGTCATGTAGAGGAGACAGGAGGTGAGGGGAGAAGCTGATCATACAGTCATGTAGTGGAGACAGGAGGTGAGGAGAGAAGCTGATCATACAGTCATGTAGAGGAGACACAGGAGGTGAGGAGAGAAGCTGATCATACAGTCATGTAGTGGAGGCAGGAGGTGAGGAGAGAAGCTGATCATACAGTCATGTAGTGGAGCCAGGAGGAGAGAGTAGAAGCTGATCATACAGTCATGTAGAGGAGACAGGAGGTGAGGGGAGAAGCTGATCATACAGTTATGTAGTGGAGACAGGAGGTGAGGAGAGAAGCTGATCATACAGTCATGTAGTGGAGACAGGAGGTGAGGAGAGAAGCTGATCATACAGTCATGTAGTGGAGACAGGAGGTGAGGAGAGAAGCTGATCATACAGTCATGTAGTGTAGACAGGAGGTGAGGAGAGAAGCTGATCATACAGTCATGTAGTGGAGACAGGAGGTGAGGAGAGAAGCTGATCATACAGTCATGTAGTGGAGACAGGAGGTGAGGAGAGAAGCTGATCATACAGTCATGTAGTGGAGACAGGAGGTGAGGAGAGAAGCTGATCATACAGTCATGTAGTGGAGACAGGAGGTGAGAGGAGAAGCGGATCATACAGTCATGTAGTGGAGACAGGAGGTGAGAGGAGAAGCGGATCATACAGTCATGTAGTGGAGACAGGAGGTGAGGGGAGAAGCTGATCATACAGTCATGTAGAGGAGACACAGGAGGTGAGGAGAGAAGCTGATCATACAGTCATGTAGTGGAGGCAGGAGGTGAGGAGAGAAGCTGATCATACAGTCATGTAGTGGAGCCAGGAGGAGAGAGGAGAAGCTGATCATACAGTCATGTAGAGGAGACAGGAGGTGAGGGGAGAAGCTGATCATACAGTTATGTAGTGGAGACAGGAGGTGAGGAGAGAAGCTGATCATACAGTCATGTAGTGGAGACAGGAGGTGATGGAGAAGCTGATCATACAGTCATGTAGAGGAGACAGGAGGTGAGGGGAGAAGCTGATCATACAGTCATGTAGTGGAGACAGGAGGTGAGAGGAGAAGCTGATCATACAGTCATGTAGTGGAGACAGGAGGTGAGGGGAGAAGCTGATCATACAGTCATGTAGAGGAGACAGGAGGTGAGAGGAGAAGCTGATCATACAGTCATGTAGTGGAGACAGGAGGTGAGGAGAGAAGCTGATCATACAGTCATGTAGTGGAGACAGGAGGTGAGAGGAGAAGCTGATCATACAGTCATGTAGTGGAGACAGGAGGTGAGGGGAGAAGCTGATCATACAGTCATGTAGTGGAGACAGGAGGTGAGAGGAGAAGCTGATCATACAGTCATGTAGTGGAGACAGGAGGTGAGGAGAGAAGCTGATCATACAGTCATGTAGTGGAGACAGGAGGTGAGGGGAGAAGCTGATCATACAGTCATGTAGTGGAGACAGGAGGTGAGGGGAGAAGCTGATCATACAGTCATGTAGTGGAGACAGGAGGTGAGGAGAGAAGCTGATCATACAGTCATGTAGAGGAGACAGGAGGTGAGAGGAGAAGCTGATCATACAGTCATGTAGTGGAGACAGGAGGTGAGGAGAGAAGCTGATCATACAGTCATGTAGTGGAGACAGGAGGTGAGAGGAGAAGCTGATCATACAGTCATGTAGTGGAGACAGGAGGTGAGGAGAGAAGCTGATCATACAGTCATGTAGTGGAGACAGGAGGTGAGGAGAGAAGCTGATCATACAGTCATGTAGTGGAGACAGGAGGTGAGGGGAGAAGCTGATCATACAGTCATGTAGTGGAGACAGGAGGTGAGAGGAGAAGCTGATCATACAGTCATGTAGTGGAGACAGGAGGTGAGGAGAGAAGCTGATCATACAGTCATGTAGTGGAGACAGGAGGTGAGGAGAGAAGCTGATCATACAGTCATGTAGTGGAGACAGGAGGTGAGGAGAGAAGCTGATCATACAGTCATGTAGTGGAGACAGGAGGTGAGGACAGAAGCTGATCATACAGTCATGTAGTGGAGACAGAAGGTGAGGAGAGAAGCTGATCATACAGTCATGTAGTGGAGACAGGAGGTGAGGAGAGAAGCTGATCATACAGTCATGTAGTGGAGACAGGAGGTGAGGAGAGAAGCTGATCATACAGTCATGTAGAGGAGACAGGAGGTGAGAGGAGAAGCTGATCATACAGTCATGTAGTGGAGACAGGAGGTGAGTGGAGAAGCTGATCATACAGTCATGTAGAGGAGACAGGAGGTGAGAGGAGAAGCTGATCATACAGTCATGTAGTGGAGACAGGAGGTGAGGGGAGAAGCTGATCATACAGTCATGTAGAGGAGACAGGAGGTGAGGAGAGAAGCTGATCATACAGTCATGTAGTGGAGACAGGAGGTGAGGAGAGAAGCTGATCATACAGTCATGTAGTGGAGACAGGAGGTGAGAGGAGAAGCTGATCATACAGTCATGTAGAGGAGACAGGAGGTGAGAGGAGAAGCTGATCATACAGTCATGTAGTGGAGACAGGAGGTGAGGACAGAAGCTGATCATACAGTCATGTAGTGGAGACAGGAGGTGAGTGGAGAAGCTGATCATACAGTCATGTAGTGGAGACAGGAGGTTGAGAGAAGCTGATCATACAGTCATGTAGTGGAGACAGGAGGTGAGGGGAGAAGCTGATCATACAGTCATGTAGTGGAGACAGGAGGTGAGGGGAGAAGCTGATCATACAGTCATGTAGTGGAGACAGGAGGTGAGGGGAGAAGCTGATCATACAGTCATGTAGTGGAGACAGGAGGAGAGGGGAGAAGCTGATCATACAGTCATGTAGAGGAGACAGGAGGTGAGGAGAGAAGCTGATCATACAGTCATGTAGTGGAGACAGGAGGGGAGGAGAGAAGCTGATCATACAGTCATGTAGAGGAGACAGGAGGTGAGAGGAGAAGCTGATCATACAGTCATGTAGTGGAGACAGGAGGTGAGGGGAGAAGCTGATCATACAGTCATGTAGAGGAGACAGGAGGTGAGGGGAGAAGCTGATCATACAGTCATGTAGTGGAGACAGGAGGTGAGGGGAGAAGCTGATCATACAGTCATGTAGTGGAGACAGGAGGTGAGGGGAGAAGCTGATCATACAGTCATGTAGTGGAGACAGGAGGAGAGGGGAGAAGCTGATCATACAGTCATGTAGAGGAGACAGGAGGTGAGGAGAGAAGCTGATCATACAGTCATGTAGTGGAGACAGGAGGGGAGGAGAGAAGCTGATCATACAGTCATGTAGAGGAGACAGGAGGTGAGAGGAGAAGCTGATCATACAGTCATGTAGTGGAGACAGGAGGTGAGGGGAGAAGCTGATCATACAGTCATGTAGTGGAGACAGGAGGTGAGGGGAGAAGCTGATCATACAGTCATGTAGTGGAGACAGGAGGAGAGAGGAGAGAAGCTGATCATACAGTCATGTAGAGGAGACAGGAGGTGAGGAGAGAAGCTGATCATACAGTCATGTAGTGGAGACAGGAGGTGAGGAGAGAAGCTGATCATACAGTCATGTAGAGGAGACAGGAGGTGAGGAGAAGCTGATCATACAGTCATGTAGTGGAGACAGGAGGTGAGAGGAGAAGCTGATCATACAGTCATGTAGTGGAGACAGGAGGTGAGAGGAGAAGCTGATCATACAGTCATGTAGTGGAGACAGGAGGTGAGGAGAGAAGCTGATCATACAGTCATGTAGTGGAGACAGGAGGTGAGGAGAGAAGCTGATCATACAGTCATGTAGTGGAGACAGGAGGTGAGGGGAGAAGCTGATCATACAGTCATGTAGTGGAGACAGGAGGTGAGGGGAGAAGCTGATCATACAGTCATGTAGTGGAGACAGGAGGTGAGGAGAGAAGATAATCATACAGTCATGTAGTGGAGACAAGAGGTGAGGGGAGAAGCTGATCATACAGTCATGTACTGGAGACAGGAGGTGAGGAGAGAAGCTGATTATACAGTGATGTAGAGGAGACAGGAGGTGAGAGGAGAAGCTGATCATACAGTCATGTAGTGGAGACAGGAGGTGAGGAGAGAAACTGATCATACAGTCATGTAGTGGAGACAGGAGGTGAGGAGAAGCTGATCATACAGTCATGTAGAGGAGACAGGAGGTGAGGAGAGAAGCTGATCATACAGTCATGTAGTGGAGACAGAAGGTGAGAGGAGAGAAGCTGATCATACAGTCATGTAGAGGAGACAGGAGGTGAGGAGAAGCTGATCATACAGTCATGTAGTGGAGACAGGAGGTGAGGAGAGAAGCTGATCATACAGTCGTGTAGTGGAGACAGGAGGTGAGGAGAGAAGCTGATCATACAGTCATGTAGTGGAGACAGGAGGTGAGGAGAGAAGCTGATCATACAGTCATGTAGAGGAGACAGGAGGTGAGAGGAGAAGCTGATCATACAGTCATGTAGAGGAGACAGGAGGTGAGGGGAGAAGCTGATCATACAGTCATGTAGTGGAGACAGGAGGTGAGGAGAGAAGCTGATCATACAGTCATGTACTGGAGACAGGAGGTGAGGAGAGAAGCTGATCATACAGTCATGTAGTGGAGACAGGAGGTGAGGAGAGAAGCTGATCATACAGTCATGTAGTGTAGACAGGAGGTGAGGAGAGAAGCTGATCATACAGTCATGTAGAGGAGACAGGAGGTGAGGGGAGAAGCTGATCATACAGTCATGTAGTGGAGACAGGAGGTGAGAGGAGAAGCTGATCATACAGTCATGTAGTGGAGACAGGAGGTGAGGAGAGAAGCTGATCATACAGTCATGTAGTGGAGACAGGAGGTGAGGGGAGAAGCTGATCATACAGTCATGTAGAGGAGACAGGAGGTGAGGGGAGAAGCTGATCATACAGTCATGTAGTGGAGACAGGAGGTGAGAGGAGAAGCTGATCATACAGTCATGTAGTGGAGACAGGAGGTGAGAAGGCGACAGGTTGTGGACCTAAGATTACGTAGCAGGAAATTAGGACAGATGTATGGCGGGGGATACCTCCACTTCTGTCTTCCACCGTGGCCACTGAGGATGCTGCTGACCATGCAGAGGAAATTATGTCAGTCCTGACGGCCTTTTTAACCTTTTCCCGTAAATGGGCACAGCCGTACGTCTATTTTAGCGGTACATTTATACAAATGACTGTACAGTTATCTCCGTGGGATCCGCAGAGGGTAATAAACAAACTGCATCGGATTCACAACCGATCCCAGACGTTTAACTCATTACATGCTGTGGTCAATAGCGACCGTGGCTTCCAGGTGGCTGACAGAGGGAAGAAGCTTCCTCTGTAATGGCATCCCCTGTGATCGATTGCAGGGTTCTAATGATTGCCATGGAAACCAGGAAGGCTAATAATGGCCTCCTGGTTTGCCATGTACAGAAGCCTACTAGGCCCTGCCTCAGTCAGTGGAAACAAGAGTTAGAATACGTTGCACTACAGCTGTGGTAGAATGTTTTCGATCAGGTCTTAAAGCTCCTTAGTAGAACTAAAAAATAAAAATAAAATAAAAAAAATAAGTAAAAATAAATGTTTTTGAATATATAAAAATAAGAAGTAACCAAAACATGACTTTCCCCTGATGAAGACTCCTATCATTGGAAAAAAAGTGATACATAATTGGCATCACTGCGTTCGTAACGCCCGAACGATAAAATATCACAGAATTTACTTTCTACGGTAAACACCATGAAAAAAAATATATAAAAATAGCAGATTCTTAGTATTGGTCACCTTGCCGCCAAAAAAAAAGAGTGATCAGAAAGCTGCACGTACCTCAAAATGGTACCGATGAAACGACAGAATTGCATGTACATGAAAATGAAACCAATAAAAATAAAATAATTCAATCAGCTTCTACAGGGGCAACACGTTCCCAGCCAAGTTCCCCAAGCAAAGGAAGGAGCAAAACAAGGAGAAGAGCGCGGCCAAAAGGTGGATAAGGGTTTGTGGCTGTCTGGGCGCTGACCACAGGATAGGTCATCAGTATATGATCGGTGAGGGTCTGACATCCGGACCCCACACTGGTCAGCTGCTCCGCCTGCCGGATGTTATACGGGGCATGCAGTGTTCGGAGCTGGAAGCAGATGGGTCCACTGCATGGCGGCCGCGCTGCAACTCTGCACCTATTCACTCGAAGTACTGCAGCGTCATGGAGCGTAGCGGCGGCAGCGTCATGGAGCGTAGCGGCGGATGCAGCATTACGGGCAGCGATGGCGCTGTTCCTGATCGTTTAACTAGTTCAATACTGCGGTCAATAGCAACCGCAGCATTTATAAGGACATTTATGACATATCCACAGAACAAGTCTCCCGGCCCCTTCCTGGTTAGGTGGTCGGGAGTTACGGAAACAGCCGAGTGCTCGCTGAGCTGCGCCGTTTCCGTAACTCACCCATGTATTGCTGTGTATTGTACCAGCCATCTAATGATCACTGGTACAAAACCCCTGGGGGAACTAATAAAGTGTGTGAAAAAAAGTTACAAATCAATAAATAACATTTTTCCAGTTTTTCCCAAAGCACAATGTAAAAACTAAAAAACAAAAAACTGGTATCGCTGCGTCCGTAAAATTCAGAACTATTATAATACAGATTATTTGACTCGCACGGTGAACGGCGTAAAAAGGCCAAAAACCCCGAGAATCGTCTTTTGGTCACCCTAGCGCTAAAAAGAACCATAAAAAAAAAAAATCTTATGTACCAAAAAATGGTGCTGATAAAAACGACAGCTCATCCCGCAAAAACCGAAGCCCTCACGCCGCTCAAACGGTGGAAAAATAGGAATTAGACCTACCGGTAATTGTATTTCCAGGAGTCCATCATGACAGCACTACAGGAGGTTGCCCTATTGACCTCTGTAGGGACAGGAAGACAGAGAGGTTAAAAGGCCCCTCCCACCACCCACTTGCCAGTGTTTTTCAATTACTACACCAGGATGGATGCAACCCTATTTTATTTCTAGGGATAATAACTGACATGTTAAATGCACAAATCAGAATTCAATAAGGGAGGGAATATTATGGTGCTGTCATGATGGATTCCTGGAAATACAATTACCGGTAGGTCTAATTCCTACTTTCCAGTACATCCCACAGGAGCAATACCAGATTATAATGCTCAGGGCGGGACTATGGATTGGAGGACTTTCCGTCCAAAACTTAAATCCGTATCGGACAGCACATAGAGTCTATAATGTTTGTAAAACGTATGATGGCTTGACCAAGTGGCAGCTTTGCAGATTTGGTCAATAGAGGCTTCTCTTCTTTCTGCCCAGGATGCCGAGACTGCCCTTGTTGAATGGGCTCTGATGCCTTGTGGGGCACATAGTCCTTGGGACTTGTAGGCTTCTTGTATGGTGGTTTTTACCCATCTCGCTAGAGAGCCTTTTGAGGCTTTCTTTCCTCTATTCTTTCCCCCGAATAGGACAAATAGATTTTTATCTCGTCTCCAGGAGGAGGTTCTATCCAGATACTGAAGAATTGTTCGCCTGACATCCAGGCAATGGAATTTTTCTTCTTGTTGGTCTTTTGGATCTGGATAAAAGGAAGGTAGAATTATTTCTTGTTCTCTATGGAAAGCAGTAGATACCTTTGGAATAAAGGAGGGGTCCAGCTTTAGGATGATCTTATCCTCTTGTACTTTTAGGTACGGTTCTATGATTGACAGAGATTGGATTTCTCCAATCCTTCTTGCTGAAGTAATAGCGACTAAGAATGCAGCTTTTAGAGTTAAAAAATGCATACTAATTTTGTCGAGCGGCTCAAAGGGGGGCTCACAAAGAGTCGTTAACACCACATTCAAATCCCAGGTAGGAACTGATTTCTTTAGGGAAGGTTTCAGTTTAGAGACCGCTTGGGTGAATCTTCTGATCCACCGATGTTCAGCCAGAGGAGTGTTAAAAAAATTACCTAAGGCTGAAATCTGCACTTTTAAGGTACTAGGGCTAAGTCCTTTTTTGAATCCCGATTGTAAAAAATCTAGGATTTTTGCAATGTTGGGAGAAAAGGGATCTGGTCCTGGGATTCCATGCCAGGAACAGAATTTCTTCCAAATCTTTTGATAGATTTTTGAGGTAACTTCTTTATGACTTGATAAGATAGTTGAAATTACCTCGTCTGACAGACCGTGGTTCCTCAAGATCTGCCTTTCAGGATCCAGGCTGACAATTTCAGAGTCTCTATTCCCTGGAAGAATAAGGGACCCTGGGAGAGAAGATTCTCCTTGACTGGGAGCATGATAGGATCTTCCAACGCTAGGTATTGTACGATTGGAAACCAACTTCTTTTCGGCCAATAGGGAAGAATAATGATGAGCTTTGTCAAATCTTCCTGGATTTTTCTTAATACCATTGGTATTAGAGGAAACGGAGGAAAGGCATAGGCCAGATCCATGTCCCAGTGTTGGGACAATGCATCTACTCCCAATGGGTTGTCTCTGAGATTTAGGGAGAAGAATGTCTCTACTTGAGTGTTTTTCCTCGTGGCAAACAGGTCTATTTGTGGATAACCCCAATTTCGGGTTAGGCAACGAAAGACTTCCTTGTTTAGGGACCATTCTCCTGGGTCTACTTTTTTCCGACTCAGGAAATCTGCTGATAGGTTCTCTGAGCCTTTTAGGTGGACTGCCGTGACTGATAGGACGTTTTCTTCTGCCCAACTGAAAATTTGTGCAGAGAGGCCCTGAAGAAGAGTGTGTCTTGTTCCCCCTTGATGGCGAAGAAAGGACACTGCTGTCGTGTTGTCCGATAAAATTCTTATATGCTTCCCTTTTATGGTGGGTGAAGCTCTTATAAGTGTCTCCCATACAGCTCTTAGTTCTTTGAAGTTTGAAGACATCATCTTCATTTGACCAGTCCATGTGCCCTGAAAGTGTTGGTCTTGGATTACTGACCCCCAGCCGTGTTTGCTGGCATCTGTGGTAATCACTACATAAGGAGAAGTTCTCCAGGGGACTTCCTTGTCTATGTTGTTTGTGCAGAGCCACCACAGGAGAGATGATTTCACAGTCTCGGAAATTTGCATTTTTAAATTCAGGGAGTTTTGTTTTCGATCCCACCGGGATAAGATCAGATTCTGTAAGGGTCTGGAGTGAAATTGGCTCCATGGAATAGATTGGATGCAAGATGTCATCATTCCCAACATCCGCATACATTCCCTTATGGAACAGGCGTCTTTCCCCCAAAATTTTCTTACTTCTGCCAGTAGGAGTATTTGTTTCTCTCTTGGGAGGAAGGAATGTTGAAGGGAGGAGTCTAGCAGTACTCCTAAGAAGACCTTCTGTTTCTGGGGAGGAAGACTCGACTTCTGAAAGTTGATTATCCATCCCAATTTTTGTAGTAGGGAAAGAACCTGTGACTGATGACTGACTAAGATAGCAGGAGTATCTGCTGTCAACAAGAAGTCGTCTAGATATGGGATAATTACTATACCTTGACTTCTTATGAATGCCATGATCTCTGCCATAATTTTTGTAAAAATTCTGGGGGCGGAGGAAAGGCCGAAGGGGAGGCAGACAAACTGGAAGTGGAGAATGGAAGGACCGTCCTGAATTGCGAATCTGAGGAATCTCTGGTACGCGGGGTGGATAGGAACGTGATAATACGCATCCTTTAAATCGATCGTACACATTGATGCCTCTTCCCTTATTAGAGGAATAGTCGATCTGATAGACTCCATCTTGAATTTCCGATAATTCACCCATTTGTTTAGGAACTTCAGGTTGATTATTGTCCTGTAGGAACCATCTGGTTTTTTGACCAAGAAGATTTTCGAATAGTGGCCCTTGCATATCTCGTTGTGGGGAACTGGGGAAATGGCTCTCAATCTGAGTAATTTCTGGACGTCCTGGATAAGTACCTGATGAAGATCTTTTGCTTGGTACTGGGTTATTAGGAATTTCTCTGGAGGAATGGAGGAAAATTCTATTTTGTATCCTTCTTCTATTATCTTTAGAACCCAGGGGTTCTGGGTTATTCTCGACCATTCGGGATAAAATTGTAGGAGTCTTCCCCCCACACTCTTGGCGTCATTGCTTTGAGGGCTGGAATTAATTATTTGGGTTAAGGAGATATCCTCGACCCCTTTTCCCTTTGGGGTAACTCCAGCGACCGGACTTCCCTTTCCCGCTGTAGTTCTGTGAAGTAGGATCCCTCTGTTGGCGAAATCTTCCAAATTGAGGGGGTTTTTTTGGTTTCTCTTCAGGAAACCCCTTTTTTCTATCTGTTGCACTCTCCAGTATGTTATCAAGGAGAGGACCGAACATCAGAGACCCTGTAAATGGGATAGAACACAACTTGTTTTTGGACTTAGTATCTCCTGACCACATTTTGAGCCATAATGCTCTTCTAGCAGCATTTGAGAGAGCCCCATTCCTGGCAGCAAATCTAATAGATTCCGCTGAAGCGTCTACTAAGAATCCGGTTGCCATTTTTAGTAAAGGTAGAGATTCTAGTAGCTCTTGTCGTGATGTCTTCATCATCAGATGGGTCTCTAGCTGGTTTAGCCATATGAACATTGCTCTTGCTACTGATGTGGCCGCGATATTAGTTGAGATCAAGGCCGAGGAAGATTCCCACGCTCTTTTTAGTAGTCCGTCTGCCTTTCGGTCCATGGCGTCCCTCAACTGAGAGGAATCTTCAAAGGGGATTGCGGTTTTTTTAGCAACCCTGGCGACTGGGACATCTACTTTTGGGATTTCATCCCAAGGCTTAGTGTCCTCTGGATCAAAGAGAAGTCTGTTCTTAAAATCTCTTGAAATGAAGAGCCTTTTTTCTGAATCTTCCCATTCAGTTGTCACCATTCTTTTAAGATTTTCGTTTACCGGAAAAACCCTTGTTTTCTTTCCCGTTAGACCTCCAAACATCTCATCCTGGATGGTATGTGGTTGGTCCACTTCGGGAATATCCATAGTTTCCCGTATTGCTTGAATTAGGGTATCAGACATCTCGGAAGAGAAGAAAAATTTTTTCTCTTGAGTGGAAGAAGTTGAAGGTAAGAGTTCGTCTCTTTCTTCTAACTCATCTTCCGATAGGTAATAGCACTCCTGTTCAGAGTCCGACCCCTGAGAAGGAGGCCAATATTTTTGATCCACTTCAATCCGTGGTCTTTTTGCCCGGGAGTGTGAGGGAGTTTCTTGCGGAGTGGCGAGGGAGGCTACTGACTGACCCACTTCCTCACGAATCATAGTCCTAAGTTCGGACATGAACGTTGGTTGTTCCTCCTTTAGTATTTTGGCAATACAATCCTGACACAATTGTTTTTTATGGGACTCTGGCAATTTTTTTGCACAAGTCGCACATTTTTTAACCTTCTTTTTATCAGTTTGTCTCTGAGAGAAATCTTTTTCCTAGAGAAAACAGAAGGTAGGTAAAGTATGGTGTACATACATAAGGGGTCATACCCTTCCCCAAGGGTGAGACTCACGTGACCCTGGGACATATCTGGAGTTCCATCAGGACGAGGAAGTTCCATATCGCGACAGGTAACAGGCAATGCAATATGCAAACCACAAAAAATAAATCCAAGTTAGAGTTATCAGCTCTAACTACATACCTGTGCGTGTCCCTTTAAATGCAGGCGTTTTGAATTTCCCGCCTTCCAAGATGGCCGCGGACCGGAAGTAGCCCGACGTCATATCCGGTCGGCTATTCGTCCAGCGTGTACCTGGAGTGCAGCCGCCATAGCCGGCGCTAAGGCTTGCTATGCGGTGCAGCGAGGATCCCTGCCGGTGCGTCCATGCCTATGGAGCTGCCGGTCCCCGCCTGGTCCGCGGTCCGGCCGAAGCCTGCTTGGGAAACCCCAGCCCCCACACACTACCAGAACCCTGCCTAGGATTCCTCCGGTAGGTGTCTTAGGGAGGGAGCTAAGGGACCCGTCGTATGAAGGGTGTTAGCCTGGGCTTTAGGGGGAAGAGAAGGGGGAGTGCACGGACCCCCCGATCTTGCCCCCTGCCCGAGTTTTTTCCTGCACTAATACAGGAGCGACGCTCTCTGCTCCTGACCCTTGTGGGGACAGGAAGAACACTGGCAAGTGGGTGGTGGGAGGGGCCTTTTAACCTCTCTGTCTTCCTGTCCCTACAGAGGTCAAGAGGGCAACCTCCTGTAGGTCTGTCATGAGGGATGTACTGGAAATAGACGCTCTGGTGCTCAGGATGGGGTGAAAACGAACAAATATTTTTTTTTTTAACCAATAGTATTTTCTTCGTAGAAGTCGTAAAATATGAAATGGTTTCCCATTCTCTGCTGTCTAAAACCCGGGGGCGTCTTATAGTCCGAAAAATACGGTAATTCAACTAAGTATTACTTTAACCCCTTCCCGCAAAATCACGTACAGTTACATGTACATGAAGGAGATGGAGCTAGCTCAGGAGCGGAGCCAGCGCCATCACCGCCGGGTGACCGCTATATGTTACAGCTGGACCCTGATGTAACGGCCACGACCGGCGCTAGCCTCCGATCCGGCCAAATAACCCCTCACAAGCTGCGATCAATAAAGATCACAGCATGTGAGGAGTTTTTAGCCACCAGCACCCTGATTGCTGGGTTGCCGGTGGCTGCAATGGCAATCGGAGGCCTAATACTTACCTCCCGGTCTGCCAGCAATGGCGGCCTCCTATGCCCAGCTCGGCGGCGGGGCCTAAAATGCTTCCAGTACCATCGGCAAGATGGAGCCGGCTCAGCTTCCAGCTCAGAAGCTGAGCCGGCGTCATCAGCAGAGGGTGTCCGCTGTACGTTACGGCGGACACCCCGCTGTATCAGCAGGAACCGGAGCTAGCTCCGACTCCTGCCATTAAACCCTTTGATGCAGTGATCCAATGCGATTTGTATTGCGGTTTGTAGCAAATCGGCAGCCTGCAATGCAACGGCGACTGCTACTATGGCAACAGGAAGCCTAACAACGACCTCCTGTCTGCCATTACAGAAGCCGATTAGGCCCCGTCCGGAGGCGGAGACTGATCGGCTTGCTGTCAGTGAACAACTGACAGTTTCAATACATTGCAATGTATTAGAACATCAAACAAACAGTTGGAGCTTCAAGTCCCCTACTGGGACTAAAGAAAAGTGTAAAAAATAAAAAGTTGGAAAAAATACAATAAAAGTTTCAAGTGATAAAATAAAACACAATCGTCCCCTTTTTCTCTTATCAAGTCATATTATTTAAAAAATAATAAACCATATTTGGTATCGCCGCGACCGTACCGACCTGAACTATAAAAATAGGTTATTTTTCCCACGAGGTGAACGCCGTAAAAAAAAAAAAAAAAGACAAAACTAAAAAATACTGCCATAATAGCTGTTTTTTTGGTCACTTTGTCTTTCAAAAATTGAAATAAAAAGTGATCAATAAGTCGCATGTATCTTAAAACTACAGCTCGCCCCGCAAAAAACAAGCCCCCATACAGCTCCGTCCACGAAAAAAATCAAAAAAGTTATGGTTCTCACAACTCGGTGACAGAAAAAAATCCACTCTCTTTATAAAAGTTACTTTATTGTGCAAAAAGTTGTTAAACATAAAAAAGTGCCATAAATGAGGCATCGCCGGAATCGGACGGACCCCGAGAGTAAAGGTAACATGTCATTTATGACACGAGGTGAACGATATAGAAAAATAAAAAAAGATGGCGGAATTGCTATTTTTTGGTTACCTGGCCTCCAAGAAAAAATAAAAAAATAAAAATAAAAAAGGATAAAAAGTGATCAAAAAGAGTCGCATGTACCCCGAAATGGTACCAATAATAACTACAGCTCGTCCTGTAAACACACAGCCTCATACCGCTACGTCTATGAAAAAATACAATAAGTTATGGCTCCAATAAGTCAGGAAAGAAAGAATATGCAGTTGTGCCCGAGGGGAACATTTCTTCTGTTTCAAGACGCGAATTATCAAGGCCCTAAAATTAGGGGAAGGGCCCAAACATATCTGCTGGAAGCGAGGGTGCCCGCATTATACCAGGAAGGGGAGGGCCCAAACATATCTGCTGGAAGCGAGGGCACCCGTATTATACCAGGAAGGGGAGGGCCCAAACATATCTGCTGGAAGCGAGGGTGCCCGTATTATACCAGGAAGGGGAGGGCCCAAACATATCTGCTGGAAGCGAGGGCGCCCGTATTATACCAGGAAGGGGAGGGCCCAAACATATCTGCTGGAAGCGAGGGTGCCCGTATTATACCAGGAAGGGGAGGGCCCAAACATATCTGCTGGAAGCGAGGGCACCCGTATTATACCAGGAAGGGGAGGGCCCAAACATATCTGCTGGAAGTGAGGGTGCCCATATTATACCAGGAAGAGGAGGGCCCAAACATATCTGCTGGAAGCGAGGGCGCCCATATTATACCGGGAAGAGGAGGGCCCAAACATATCTGCTGGAAGCGAGGGCACCCGTATTATACCAGGAAGGGGAGGGCCCAAACATATCTGCTGGAAGCGAGGGCGCCCGTATTATACCAGGAAGGGGAGGACCCAAACATATCTGCTGGAAGCGAGGGCACCCGTATTATACCAGGAAGGGGAGGGCCCAAACATATCTGCTGGAAGTGAGGGTGCCCATATTATACCAGGAAGAGGAGGGCCCAAACATATCTGCTGGAAGCGAGGGCGCCCATATTATACCGGGAAGGGGAGGGCCCAAACATATCTGCTGGAAGCGAGGGTGCCCGCATTATACCAGGAAGGGGAGGGCCCAAACATATCTGCTGGAAGCAAGGGCGCCCGTATTATACCAGGAAGGGGAGGGCCCAATCATATCTGCTGGAAGCGAGGGCACCCGTATTATACCAGGAAGGGGAGGGCCCAAACATATCTGCTGGAAGTGAGGGTGCCCATATTATACCAGGAAGAGGAGGGCCCAAACATATCTGCTGGAAGCGAGGGCGCCCATATTATACCGGGAAGGGGAGGGCCCAAACATATCTGCTGGAAGCGAGGGCGCCCGTATTATACCAGGAAGGGGAGGGCCCAAACATATCTGCTGGAAGCGAGGGCGCCCGTATTATACCAGGAAGGGGAGGGCCCAAACATATCTGCTGGAAGCGAGGGTGCCCGTATTATACCAGGAAAGGGAGGACCCAAACATATCTGCTGGAAGCGAGGGTGCCCGTATTATACCAGGAAGGGGAGGGCCCACACATATCTGCTGGAAGTGAGGGTGCCCATATTATACCAGGAAGAGGAGGGCCCAAACATATCTGCTGGAAGCGAGGGCGCCCATATTATACCGGGAAGGGGAGGGCCCAAACATATCTGCTGGAAGCGAGGGTGCCCGCATTATACCAGGAAGGGGAGGGCCCAAACATATCTGCTGGAAGCAAGGGCGCCCGTATTATACCAGGAAGGGGAGGGCCCAATCATATCTGCTGGAAGCGAGGGCACCCGTATTATACCAGGAAGGGGAGGGCCCAAACATATCTGCTGGAAGTGAGGGTGCCCATATTATACCAGGAAGAGGAGGGCCCAAACATATCTGCTGGAAGCGAGGGCGCCCATATTATACCGGGAAGGGGAGGGCCCAAACATATCTGCTGGAAGCGAGGGCGCCCGTATTATACCAGGAAGGGGAGGGCCCAAACATATCTGCTGGAAGCGAGGGCGCCCGTATTATACCAGGAAGGGGAGGGCCCAAACATATCTGCTGGAAGCGAGGGTGCCCGTATTATACCAGGAAGGGGAGGACCCAAACATATCTGCTGGAAGCGAGGGTGCCCGTATTATACCAGGAAGGGGAGGGCCCACACATATCTGCTGGAAGCGAGGGCGCCCGTATTCTACCATAAAGGGGAGGGCCCAAACATCTGCTGGAAGCGAGGGCGCCCGTATTATACCAGGAATGGGAGGGCCCAAACATATCTGCTGGAAGCGAGGGCGCCCGTATTATACCAGGACAACACTTCTACACCTCCCAGCAAAATTCCCCAAACTGCAAACGTGCGGAGTGTGGACCAAAAAGGGGGGTTAGAAAGGACATTTATCAGTGAGACACCGGCCTGTGCAGAAAGGATTGATTACAGCGTAACACACATCTATGGATTATTTTACCCCATTATTATACCCCCTGACTATGCCCCTGATATACTCTGCCCGGCTTACATTTGCCACCACATTATAAACTGAAATACCAGTAAAATTATTACCAAGCAAATCCACGCTCCAAAAGCCAAATGGCGCTCCCTCCCTTCTGAACCCCACAGCTGCCCAAACAGCTGTTTACTTCAACATACATGGCATCGTCATACCCGGGAGAACCCTTCTAACAATTTTTGGGGTGTGTCTCTCCAGTGGCATTAGCTGGGCACCACATATTTGCCACTGAAATGTCACATTTCGGGAAAAGTTTTAATTTGTACTTTGCACCATCCGCAGCGCAATCATTTATGGAAGAGACCTGTGAGGTGAAGATGATCACTACCCCCTTAATAAAAGCCTTGAGGGGTGCAGTCTCCAAAACGGGGTCACTTCTCAGGGGTTTCTTCTATTATTTCACATCAGAGCTTCTTCAATTGTGAACCGATACTTTGTAAATCACCAAATTAGGCCTCCACTCCGCATGGTACTCTCCCTCCTGAGCCCTGTCATATGTCCAGGCAAAAGATTAGGGCCCCATGTGGGGTGATTCTAAAACTGGGAACACCGCATAATAATGAGAGCGGTCTTGTTATGGTGGCACAAGCCGGGCACCACATATTGGCATATCTATGGAAAAAAACCAATCACTCTGCAACATCGAGTTCACACTAATTTCTGCAAAACACCTACGGGGTTAATATGCTCACTACACCCCTAGGTCAACACGTTGAGGGGTGTGGTTTCCAAAATGGGGTCACTTCTGGGGGGTTTCCACTGTTTTGGTTCCACAGGAACTTTGCAAACACGACATAGCACCCAGAAACCAAATGCAGCAAAATCTGTACTCCAAAAGCCAAATGGCGCTCCTTCCCTTCTGAGCCCCGCCGTGTGTCCAGACAGCCGTTTATGACCACATGTGGGGTATTGTTTTACTCAGAAGAAACTGCTTTACAAATGTAGTGCAGCTTTTCCTCCTTTAGTCCTCGTGGAAATTAGAAAATTAACTAAACCAACAGTTTCTTTGAAAGAACGTAGATTTTCATTTTCACGGCCTTCTTCCAATAATTTCTGCAAAAAAACTGCGGGGTCAAAATGCTCACTATACCCCTAGATAATTTCCTCAAGGGGTGTAGTTTCCACAATGGGGTCAGATTTTCTAAATGCAGCTACTGTAAATGCTGCAAAATTTCCACACAGAAGCCTGTTGCGTGGGAACCCGGTCTAAGTGTGAAGGTCGGGAGATTCAACCACTTCCTAGTCCAGCCAGCGCCAAATTCATTGCATATTACAGCATCTACTTCTCCGGGAAGAATCGTAACAATGGAGCAGAGAAACATAGTGGGGACAGGAGATTACGTGTGGTGGACAGCCAGAAGAGCCAACATCCCCCCCCCCCTCCCATCCTCCATACGTCTCCAGCCAGAAGAGCCACCACCACCCCCCCTCCCATCCTCCATACGTCTCCAGCCAGAAGAGCCACCACCACCCCCCCCCCCCTCCCATCCTCCATACGTCTCCAGCCAGAAGAGCCAACACCACCCCCCCTCCCATCGTCTCCAGCCAGAAGAGCCACCACCACCACCACCACCCCCCCCTCCCATCCTCCATACGTCTCCAGCCAGAAGAGCCACCACCACCAACCCCCCCCTCCCATCCTCCATACGTCTCCAGCCAGAAGAGCCACCACCACCCCCCCCCCTCCCATCCTCCATACGTCTCCAGCCAGAAGAGCCAACACCACCCCCCCTCCCATCATCTCCAGCCAGAAGAGCCACCACCACCCCCCCTCCCATCATCTCCAGCCAGAAGAGCCACCACCACCACCACCACCCCCCCCTCCCATCCTCCATACGTCTCCAGCCAGAAGAGCCACCACCACCACCCCCCCCTCCCATCCTCCATACGTCTCCAGCCAGAAGAGCCACCACCACCACCACCCCCCCCCTCCCATCCTCCATACGTCTCCAGCCAGAAGAGCCAACACCACCCCCCCTCCCATCCTCCATACGTCTCCAGCCAGAAGAGCCAACACCACCCCCCCTCCCATCCTCCATACGTCTCCAGCCAGAAGAGCCAACACCACCCCCCCCCCTCCCATCCTCCATACGTCTCCAGTCAGAAGAGCCAACACCACCCCCCCCCTCCCATCCTCCATACGTCTCCAGTCAGAAGAGCCAACACCACCCCCCCCTCCCATCCTCCATACGTCTCCAGCCAGAAGAGCCAACACCACCCCCCCCCTCCCATCCTCCATACGTCTCCAGCCAGAAGAGCCAACACCACCACCCCCTCCCATCCTCCATACGTCTCCAGCCAGAAGAGCCAACACCACCCCCCCCCCTCCATACGTCTCCAGCCAGAAGAGCCAATACCACCCCCCCCTCCCATCCTCCATACGTCTCCAGCCAGAAGAGCCAACACCACCCCCCCCCTCCATACGTCTCCAGCCAGAAGAGCCAACACCACCCCCCCCCCTCCATACGTCTCCAGCCAGAAGAGCCAATACCACCCCCCCCTCCCATCCTCCATACGTCTCCAGCCAGAAGAGCCAACACCACCCCCTCCCATCCTCCATACGTCTCCAGCCAGAAGAGCCACCACCCCCCCCCCCTCCCATCCTCCATACGTCTCCAGCCAGAAGAGCCAAGACCACCCCCCCCTCCCATCCTCCATACGTCTCCAGCCAGAAGAGCCAACACCTCCCCTCCTCCATACGTCTCCAGCCAGAAGAGCCAACACCACCCCTCCTCCATACCTATATACGGCCCCCTCCTCCATACGGCCCCCTCCTCCATACCTATATACAGCCCCCTCCTCCATACAGCCCCCTCCTCCATACAGCCCCCTCCTCCATACAGCCCCCTCCTCCATACAGCCCCCTCCTCCATACCTATATACAGCCCCCTCCTCCATACCTATATACAGCCCCCTCCTCCATACCTATATACAGCCCCTCCTCCATACCTATATACAGCCCCCTCCTCCATACCTATATACAGCCCCCTCCTCCATACCTATATACAGCCCCCTCCTCCATACCTATATACAGCCCCCTCCACCATACCTATATACAGCCCCCTCCTCCATACAGCCCCCTCCTCCATACCTATATACAGCCCCCTCCTCCATACCTATATACAGCCCCCTCCTCCATACCTATATACAGCCCCCTCCTCCATACCTATATACAGCCCCCTCCTCCATACCTATATACAGCCCCCTCCTCCATACCTATATACAGCCCCCTCCTCCATACCTATATACAGCCCCCTCCTCCATACCTATATACAGCCCCCTCCTCCATACCTATATACAGCCCCCTCCTCCATACCTATGTTATGGAATAAATATATGTATAATGTATCTGGGACCTCAATGAGTGCAATGCTGAAGAGAAGAACATGTATTAGAATATATGTTGGGTATTATTGAAAGGTAATGGAATAGATTTGCAGACATTCTGTAGATAGTAGAAATTGGGGCCCTACAAGGACTTACCAGACACAAAGGAGTCTGTTTATATGATGTTTGAGTTCTGTGCATACAGCCAAGATAGATAAGGACCAGACACCAGATTAACAACTAGATGTAAGAGATAAGAACTATGTACATAGAGACATAAATCACGAGGGAAGAAACCACAAGAATGTAAATGATTAATGTGTGTCTGCACGTATTCATGTGATATTTTTACTATATAAACTCTGTGTCTCTGCAAATAAAGTCAGAAGTATTTTACCTTGAGAAACGTCTCAGTGTATCTGTTGCTTCTCCGAGCTCGTCCCCCCCACCTGATTTGAACCTGCATGGAGATCAAGGCGTAACGTGACTCAAATTGCGATCACAGAAAATGGCGCCCGAACAGGGACTTGACCAGAAGGACGGCACCCCACCTAGGGGATCTCCCGGGACTTGAATGGCGACCACCCGGACGAAGGAACGTGCAGACCAATGCTGCAGCAAGGTAAGAAGACTTAATTCTTACAAACTCTGCTCTGCACCTTCCTGTCTGGTAGGTCACCTTCCCGGTAGTACTCCTGAGGGATAGAGGGGCCACATGAGGGTATTTTTAGTGTAAAAATCTGGTCAAGTCTATATGTAATCCTACCCTCAGGATAAAGTGCCTGATCTCCATGACAGTATTTGTATGAATGTTGTAGAAACCCAGTTTTGTGTCACAAATGCATTTTAGAATAAGGAAATTGTTTTTGGAAAAAACTTCCGATAATCCGGCAAATTACCAGAAACATGTGTACATGCTTCAGGTGACTACGGGGATTATGATAGGCTAAATTTAAGCCCGGAAATCGAAAATTTTGTGCAATCTGATAATCCGGAAAAATGCCGAAAATGTGTGTACAGCATTGAGGTACTTGCAGAGATTATCATGCACTGATTTTCAGCTCAAAATTCCAGAATTTTGTGCAATCTGATAATCCGGCATGTCAAAAGAACAGCTTGATTTTACGTTTGCCTTGTTATTTGGATTAGGAATATTCTTATGGTGTGGAGGATATCTCCTTGAGTGGTGTCTCAGACGAGGAAAGTTATAAAAGGACTGTGAAAGGGAAAGATCCTCTGGCCAGAGTAGAGTAAGTACGGAAACTAGAACTGTCTAAAATAGATGAGAAAGAAATTCATCTGTCAGTAGCTAAAATCTGTAACAAAATAAGAAGTATCAAGTGGATAAGTAACTGTCGAAAATAGGCAAGAAAGAAATTTGCCTATCAGGAAACTTACCCCTTGAATTACTTAGGGTGTGCCAAAAAAGGCCACCACTTACAGTCACAAGATGAGGAACTTGGTGTTCCTATTAAGAAGTTTCGAAGGGATAAGTAACTGTCTAAAATAGGTGAGAAGAAATTCACCTATCAGGAAAATTACCCCCTACGTAACTTAGGGTCTGCCCATAGGCGACCACTTATAACTATGGGGAACTTGGTGTTCCTATTACGAGATGAGCACCCACAAGGACTGACAGCCAAACAGGTAGTAGCAGAAAGAGGAGGTAAAAAGGCAACGCAAGGAACGAATCAGTTAATGAAGGCATGTGGAATGGGAAAAGCGGGAAGATTAGATCGGGAAAAATATAGATGATATAATGAGCAGATCCTTTGTGGGATTATTGTTTAGTTGGTTGTAATTTGGCTCAGTTGGATAGTGAATTAGCAAGCACCTGTTAAAATGGTGTAAATTTATTAGGGGATTGTAAATCCAGAACCACACAGAGTCAAATGACAAAGCAGATTGGAGTAGATGGATTGTAGCATCTTTTAGAAAGCAACAAAGAGCCTACAAATGTATGTAATGTTAATACACTGAAGTAAAAGTGCAGGAGGTTGTCAGAGGAAATTCATATATTATAAAGTAAAGTTTAAAGCAAAGGGAGGTATAGAAGTAGTAGTTGTTTTAAAGTTGCAAATGACCTTATAGTAAATTCCCATATGGTATAATTTAGAATCAACTTGTGTGATAAGAGAAGGGGGAGGTGGAGAACTGCTGCTAGTGAGATAAGAAATGTAATCTTGTTCTTGAAATGAATGGACACAATATTAAATGCTGATCCAGCCGACGCCCGGTAATGGCGTCCGTACCTCATGTTGAGTGTGTCCTCATTGTTGGTGGGAAACCCCCTGCGCACTGTTTCCAAGGGGAGAGGCTGCCCCCCCCCTGCCCCTGATGTGGCCACGCCCGGCCCATCCAAATCAGTATGAAATAATCACCTTGTTAATTTTGTCATTTGTAGTGTTTTTTCTATTTACAGAAGTTCCAGTCTAGTTCACTGATGAAACAACACGTCATCATAATATAGAGATGGTGGCCGACAGATTGTACGGTTAAACATTAACGTAGATAATTCCTATACAATGGTGTGATGAATGATTGCAGATACGTATGTTGTTTTGCCGGCATTGAAAGTGTTAAGATTGTGAGAAGTTGTGAGAAATGAGTTTGTGACCCCCCTCCCTCCCCCATAAAGTGTGCTGTGTTTGGGAGGAGGAGGAGGGGGGCTGACTGGGTGCAGTCTGCAGGGCTGATGAGACAAAGGGATCTCAATATGCACTGCTGAGATATATATATATCAGTAATGTCTACAAACCGAAATACATTTCTTCTCTTTTGCGCAAGCGCTGTTGGTTATAAGTTACGATATTTATGTGTTATGATGTGATCAGATTTCATGTGTTTTGATAATTCAGATGTATTAAACTACAGATACTGTGAGACACGGGGGTTTTGAAAATGTATGTGCCCCCACCGTTATACTGTTTATTGGTTTGCAGTAATTAATGTGATCAGAGATAATATTTTCTGTTTTATTGAATAACTAACTACAATTGTTTTGTTTTTGATTTCACACATGAGTTATGTCATTGTAAAGATCAAATGTTTGTCAGGAAAAAGGCATTTTTGTTTCAGGCTGTTGTACATTACAGGGGGTTAAATTAGTGTTATGTTGAGATGTAGTTTTGGACTCTGCTACATCACTCTCGCAGAGTCCACAAAGGGGGGAAGGGTGAAGGAACTGATCAGGTACAATTGTGGTTTATGTGTAAGAGACCATCCCCCTCCAGCAAAGTTACACAGGAGGCGATGTGACATCACTCACACGAGTTTTTATGGATTTAGATGAGGGAGAAGGCAAAACAAAACTTGTCTGGACATTGTTAATTTGATGTAAAGTTTTTGGGAATGTTTTATTTTTATTTGTTTTTGTATTAATCAAGTATTTGTAGAACCTGATAAAAGTGAGATTCTCAAAGTATTGTGGATTATCAGCTGAATGAGGAGGAGTTGTGTTTGGTAGCGGCTTGTGACACCAATCCATGGAGTACCTCTACGCAAGCATATACTTTGTACTGTACTGAACAAAATGGACATGCCACTGCGGTTCTCACACAAAGTCATGGACCACAGCAGAGCCCGATAGCATGTTATTCAGCTAGACTAGACCCTGTGGCCCGAGGTTCCCCATCATGTGTGAGAGCTATCATTGCTGTAAATTCAATGTTAAACAAGGCCTCAGATTTGGTCCTGGCATTTCTAGTCCAAGTTTTGCACCACATGATATTACTGCTATTCTTACTCAAATACAGCCGAAGCATTTGTCAACTGCAAGACATTTGAGATTAACCTGTGCTCTTCTTCTCCCTGAGCAGGTTACTTTACACCGCTGTACTACATTGAACGCAGCTACCTTACTGCCTTTGGAGCAAGGGGGAGAAGACGTAGGTAAAGTATGGTCACAATTTTTGCCTGAAACTGATGAACATGATTGTATGGCCCTTATGGCCCAGGAAACAGCGGGGGTTCGCACATGTAAAAGATACCCCACTCCAAAACCCAGACCTAATACTCTTTGTGGATGGTTCAAGGTATTGTGTAGAAGGATCTTTTCTTACAGGATATGCAGTAACCACCGAAGATGTAGTCCTAGAAGCAGCCTCCTTACCAGCGTCCCGCTCAGCACAAGAAGCGGAGCTTAAGGCCCTGGCAGCAGCATGCCAACATGCAGAAGGAAAGCCAGCAAATATATACACTGACTCTCGATATGCTTTTGGGATTGCACACGATTATGGCCCCATATGGAAGGCTAGATAGTTTTTGACCTCTGCAGGTACACCTGTAAAGAATGCAGACTTTGTAAAATACTTGATGGAGACCCTGATGTTACCCACAGAAGTAGCAGTAGTAAAAATTAAAGCTCACACTAAGGTGAGTTCACCAGAGACAAAAGGGGAAATGCCCTGGCAGACGAAGCGGCAAAGCAAGCATCACAGAAGCACACACCCAGACCTATATATCCGTTCCAGAGACTGCAGATAGACTATATTCAATTACCCAAAGTTGGTACCTATGAGTATGTGCTTGTTTGTATTGATCTCTTTTCAGGATGGCCAGAGGCTTTTCCAGTCACCAAAGCTACAGCCGTAGCCACAGCAAAGAAACTGATCAACGAGGTGGTGTGCAGATATGGAGTTCCAGAGGTGATCAAGAGCGACAGAGGAACTCATTTTACGGGTGAAATCATGAACCATGTGTTGTCAGCTCTAGCCATAAGTCAAGCCCTACATACACCATACCATCCACAAAGCAGTGGGAAGGTTGAGAGACTAAATGGGACTCTCAAATTGAAAATCCAAAAAGCAATGGTAGAAACCGGGAAACCATGGACCGAGTGTCTACCATTAGCCTTGTTCTCAGTAAGATACACGCCCACAAAAAGAACAGGTCTCAGCCCATATGAGATCTTATTTGGGTCGGCTCCCAGATTAGGATGTTATTTTCCACAGGTGCTCCAAATGCAGTATGGTAGACTAACAGATTATGTATAAACGCTGAACAAACAATTGACCAAGGTGTATGCACAAGTCTTTGCTTCCATTCCAGGTCCTGATTCAGTTGACGTATAAGCTAGAACCAGGAGATTGGGTCGTTGTCAAAAGACACGTGAGGAAAAGTCTAGACCCAAGATTTGATGGTCCTTTTCAAGTCCTACTCGTTACAAACACCTCAGTGAAGCTCGAAGGAAAGGCAAGCTGGATTCACGCCAGTCATTGTAAAAAGGTTCTTCAGCCAGAAGAATGAAGATCTTTGCGGTTGTTGCGGCGGTTGTTGCGTGTGCTCTTATACAAAAAGGCAGAACTGCTACTCCTGTACACGTAATCAGTACAGAATCACTGGAACAGTTCAGGACAGGGTGGGCGAATGCCACAGTGGATAGAAAGCAGGGTAACTACACCTGTAAGGCCAATGCCCCGTGTTATACTACAAATGTGACTACAACCGAAGGGACTTGGAAAAAAGGACCACATGGAGGGACTGTGTACCTTCACATAGACAAAACAGCCAACATTAGCATACAAGAAGAGACGGCTGTTGTTTTGTTGTTATGAACCAGATGTACAGTATCTATAGAAATATACAACCAGTAAAAATAGAAACGAAATGATAAATAAGACTTATGAAAGATGCAACAAGGAGAGGCTCAACTCTATGATTGTAATAAAAGAGACTGATGGGATGATATTATGTATGAATAATAGCCAAATAAGAAATAGAAGATATTTTGTATTCTTGATAACAATTTTAAGAGATAGTTTTAAGCCACATATAACAGTACAAAGTCTGGAAAGAATCCCACACACTTGTAAGAGCGCTGTAACCCAACAGCAGAGAAAGAATGTACACTTCAATATTTCCTTCCCTGAATCCCCCAGCTGTCATAGACAAAAAAGAGAATGGTATGACCCGCTATTAGGAGGGGTAGGAACGGGATTAGGAGTATTGAATGGTATACAGTTAGAAACAGTTATGAACAAATTAAACTCAGTGGGAGACGACACATCTACTGCATTAAGGATAGGTGCCTCATGGTTACCTACTACCTTTGCCATACAACAGAAAGGGTTAACTATAGATGAACTGTTCCTAAATGTTTTTAATGAAAGTATGCTAACCGAATATAGAACATTACAGAATGTATCAACTTTTGTAAATTGGACAGTATGTACGCTTAAAACGATGTGGCAACAAGAACAGATGAATAATTTTAAGAATAAATTGTTTAGTAGTCATGTTAGGCAATGGACAGACATTCTGCCCATAGGAGAGAGAAATGATACGTGGTTATTGTTACAGCCTGAGTATACTGAGTGTACACCTAAATGGTGTGCAGGAAGACTAATAGCATTCAATGTGAAAAATCCTACTCTATTATGCAAATTTATTGTTATGCCAATGGTAATGATTGATCCGGTGACATTATTAGGACAATATTGGATGCCGGAAATAAAAGGAACACACATAGATTCTCAAAATAAGACAAGGAATATAGATTTGTGCCAGTTAACAGAGCAAGGATATGTATGTAATGAACAGTCAGGGATATATGAACCCTGTCTAATGCAGCAGCAGGATAATGTATGCGCACTCACTATAATCCCACAAGCTAACCTACAGGTTTATATTGAAGTAGGTCCACAGCATGTATGCTTAATAACTAACAACAAGCAGACCCTTAGCCAGTTTAATCTCATAGGACCATTTTCAGGATGTCTATACAATGTGACGCATTTGACTTGGGGGAACCAAACTATAGTGTTCCTGCCTACTTTAGAAGAAATAATGTCCACTGTATGGGTACCTGAACCTTTGCCCTATGGAAATTTTAGTTTGCCACTGGAAGAGTTAAAACAAGTGTTACAAAAGTCTAAAGACGTAAAGAAATTGATAGCAGCCCATAATGTAACTCTAAGTAAAGTGAAAGTATTGGCTACAATAGCAGCTAGGGAAGTAATAAATTTATCGTCAGCAATAAAAGATGCCAGTGCCCATCACTGGTATGACATATTTACAGGATTTTCCCCCACTGCCACTAAGATACTGCATGTGTTATTCCAACCCTTGATATGTTTCATAATATTGTTTATATTGCTTACATGTTTCAATTGTTATGCATTTTGCAAAATAAGGGAAGCATTCAGTCAGAGGCCTATACATTATGATGAAAGAGTGTTGTGAGATTACCCCACCTACATACCTGTGTGAATCAAGTGAAGAAATGGATCGAAGCCTTGCTATCAGGAGATAGAAGTAGCATTGGAATTTAGGTGTTGGTAAAATCACAAAAGGAGGGATTGTTATGGAATAAATATATGTATAATGTATCTGGGACCTCAATGAGTGCAATGCTGAAGAGAAGAACATGTATTAGAATATATGTTGGGTATTATTGAAAGGTAATGGAATAGATTTGCAGACATTCTGTAGATAGTAGAAATTGGGGCCCGTACAAGGACTTACCAGACACAAAGGAGTCTGTTTATATGATGTTTGAGTTCTGTGCATACAGCCAAGATAGATAAGGACCAGACACCAGATTAACAACTAGATGTAAGAGATAAGAACTATGTACATAGAGACATAAATCACAAGGGAAGAAACCACAAGAATGTAAATGATTAATGTGTGTCTGCACGTAGTTATGTGATATTTTTACTATATAAACTCTGTGTCTCTGCAAATAAAGTCAGAAGTATTTTACCTTGAGAAACGTCTCAGTGTATCTGTTGCTTCTCCGAGCTCGTCCCCCCCACCTGATTTGAACCTGCATGGAGATCAAGGCGTAACGTGACTCAAATTGCGATCACACCTATATACAGCCCCCTCCTCCATACCTATATACAGCCCCCTCCACCATACCTATATACAGCCCCCTCCTCCATACCTATATACAGCCCCCTCCTCCATACCTATATACAGCCCCCTCCTCCATACCTATATACAGCCCCCTCCTCCATACCTATATACAGCCCCCTCCTCCATACCTATATACAGCCCCCTCCACCATACCTATATACAGCCCCCTCCTCCATACCTATATACAGCCCCCTCCTCCATACCTATATACAGCCCCCTCCTCCATACCTATATACAGCCCCCTCCTCCATACCTATATACAGCCCCCTCCTCCATACCTATATACAGCCCCCTCCTCCATACCTATATACAGCCCCCTCCTCCATACCTATATACAGCCCCCTCCTCCATACCTATATACAGCCCCCTCCTCCATACCTATATACAGCCCCCTCCTCCATACCTATATACAGCCCCCTCCTCCATACCTATATACAGCCCCCTCCTCCATACCTATATACAGCCCCCTCCTCCATACCTATATACAGCCCCCTCTTCCATACCTATATACAGCCCCCTCCTCCATACCTATATACAGCCCCCTCCTCCATACCTATATACAGCCCCCTCCTCCATACCTATATACAGCCCCCTCCTCCATACCTATATACAGCCCCCTCCTCCATACCTATATACAGCCCCCTCTTCCATACCTATATACAGCCCCCTCCTCCATACCTATATACAGCCCCCTCCTCCATACCTATATACAGCCCCCTCCTCCATACCTATATACAGCCCCCTCCTCCATACCTATACACATCCCCTCCTCCAGACACACCTCCCCGTGCCTCGGCTGAGAGACCGCCAGTATAACAATAAACTATTCTATAAGACATAATCACAGTAACGACATTTTACCTTCGTCCTTCTCTTATTTCCGCGATAACAACTCAATAATGACGTCACTTCCGTCACTCCCGTTATAAACAGACCAGGCTCCTGTCAAAGAACGCGCTGAACGTCATGACGTCACGAGAAAGCGAATCACCAAGAGCGCGTTGATTGGCCGCAAACGGGTCCGTGGCCTGAGAGCGGGAAAGTGGGCGGAGCTACAGATAGAGGCAGAATCGCTGTCCCCGCCCTCCTCTGTCTCCCGTCCACATGGGTGGATAATTCCCGCGCGCGTCATATGACAGCGGCTCAGCAGCCGGGAACAGCTGATTTATAGCCACGGATGTCCCCCCAGTACCTCATCCATAGATTGTCCCCCCCACTACCTGAGCCATAGATGTCTCCCCAGTACCTCATCCATAGATGTCCTCCCCCCAGTACCTCATCCATAGATGTCCACCCAGTACCTCATCCATAGATGTCCTCCCCCCAGTACCTCATCCATAGATGTCCTCCCCCACTACCTGAGCCATAGATGTCTCCCCAGTACCTCATCCATAGATGTCCTCCCCCCAGTACCTCATCCATAGATGTCCTCCCAGTACCTCATCCATAGATGTCCTCCCCCCAGTACCTCATCCATAGATTGTCCCCCCCACTACCTGAGCCATAGATGTCTCCCCAGTACCTCATCCATAGATGTCCTCCCCCCAGTACCTCATCCATAGATGTCCTCCCAGTACCTCATCCATAGATGTCCTCCCCCCAGTACCTCATCCATAGATGTCCCCCCAGTACCTCATCCATAGATGTCCTCCCCCCAGTACCTCATCCATAGATGTCCTCCCCCCCAGTACCTCATCCATAGATGTCCTCCCCCCAGTACCTCATCCATAGATGTCCTCCCCCCCAGTACCTCATCCATAGATGTCCTCCCAGTACCTCATCCATAGATGTCCTCCCCCCAGTACCTCATCCATAGATGTCCACCCAGTACCTCATCCATAGATGTCCTCCCCCCAGTACCTCATCCATAGATGTCCTCCCCCCAGTACCTCATCCATAGATGTCTCCCCAGTACCTCATCCATAGATGTCCCCCCAGTACCTCATCCATAGATGTCCCCCCAGTACCTCATCCATAGATGTCCTCCCCCCAGTACCTCATCCATAGATGTCCTCCCCCCAGTACCTCATCCATAGATGTCCTCCCCCCAGTACCTCATCCATAGATGTCCCCCCAGTACCTCATCCATAGATGTCTTCCCCCCAGTACCTCATCCATAGATGTCCTCCCCCCAGTACCTCATCCATAGATGTCTTCCCCCCAGTACCTCATCCATAGATGTCCTCCCCCCAGTACCTCATCCATAGATGTCTTCCCCCCAGTACCTCATCCATAGATGTCCTCCCCCCAGTACCTCATCCATAGATGTCCTCCCCCCCAGTACCTCATACATAGATGTCCTCCCCCCAGTACCTCATCCATAGATGTCCTCCCCCCAGTACCTCATCCATAGATGTCCTCCCCCCAGTACCTCATCCATAGATGTCCACCCCCCCCAGTACCTCATCCATAGATGTCCCCCCCCCCCAGTACCTCATACATAGATGTCCTCCCCCCAGTACCTCATCCATAGATGTCCTCCCCCCAGTACCTCATCCATAGATGTCCTCCCCCCAGTACCTCATCCATAGATGTCCTCCCCCCAGTACCTCATCCATAGATGTCCACCCCCCCCAGTACCTCATACATAGATGTCGTCCCCCCCCAGTACCTCATCCATAGATGTCCTCCCCCCAGTACCTCATACATAGATGTCCTCCCCCCAGTACCTCATCCATAGATGTCCTCCCCCCCAGTACCTAATCCATAGATGTCCCCCCCCAGTACCTCAGCCATAGATGTCCTCCCCCCCAGTACCTCATCCATAGATGTCCTCCCCCCCAGTACCTCATCCATAGATGTCCTCCCCCCCAGTACCTCATACATAGATGTCCTCCCCCCAGTACCTCATCCATAGATGTCCCCCCCAGTACCTCATCCATAGATTGTCCCCCCCACTACCTGAGCCATAGATGTCTCCCCAGTACCTCAGCCATAGATGTCCTCCCCCCAGTACCTCATCCATAGATGTCCTCCCCCCAGTACCTCATCCATAGATGTCCTCCCCCCAGTACCTCATCCATAGATGTCTTCCCCCCAGTACCTCATCCATAGATGTCCTCCCCCCAGTACCTCATCCATAGATGTCCTCCCCCCAGTACCTCATCCATAGATGTCCTCCCCCCAGTACCTCATCCATAGATGTCCCCCCCCCAGTACCTCATCCATAGATGTCGTCCCCCCCCAGTACCTCATCCATAGATGTCCCCCCAGTACCTCATCCATAGATGTCCTCCCCCCAGTACCTCATCCATAGATGTCCTCCCCCCAGTACCTCATCCATAGATGTCCTCCCCCCCAGTACCTCATCCATAGATGTCCTCCCCCCAGTACCTCATCCATAGATGTCCTCCCCCCCAGTACCTCATCCATAGATGTCCTCCCCCCAGTACCTCATCCATAGATGTCCCCCCCCAGTACCTCATCCATAGATGTCCTCCCCCCCAGTACCTCATCCATAGATGTCCTCCCCCCCAGTACCTCATCCATAGATGTCCTCCCCCCCAGTACCTCATCCATAGATGTCCTCCCCCCCAGTACCTCATCCATAGATGTCCTCCCCCCCAGTACCTCATCCATAGATGTCCTCCCCCCCCAGTACCTCATACATAGATGTCCTCCCCCCAGTACCTCATCCATAGATGTCCTCCCCCCCAGTACCTCATCCATAGATTGTCCCCCCCACTACCTGAGCCATAGATGTCTCCCCAGTACCTCATCCATAGATGTCCTCCCCCCCAGTACCTCATACATAGATGTCCTTCCCCCAGTACCTCATCCATAGATGTCCTCCCCCCCAGTACCTCATCCATAGATTGTCCCCCCCACTACCTGAGCCATAGATGTCTCCCCAGTATCTCATCCATAGATGTCCTCCCCCCAGTACCTCATCCATAGATGTCCACCCAGTACCTCAGCCATAGATGTCCTCCCCCCAGTACCTCATCCATAGATGTCCTCCCCCCAGTACCTCATCCATAGATGTCCTCCCCCCAGTACCTCATACATAGATGTCCTCCCCCCAGTACCTCATACATAGATGTCCTCCCCCCAGTACCTCATCCATAGATGTCCTCCCCCCAGTACCTCATCCATAGATGTCCTCCCCCCAGTACCTCATCCATAGATGTCTTCCCCCCAGTACCTCATCCATAGATGTCCTCCCCCCAGTACCTCATCCATAGATGTCCTCCCCCCAGTACCTCATCCATAGATGTCCTCCCCCCAGTACCTCATCCATAGATGTCCCCCCCCCCAGTACCTCATCCATAGATGTCGTCCCCCCCCAGTACCTCATCCATAGATGTCCCCCCAGTACCTCATCCATAGATGTCCTCCCCCCAGTACCTCATCCATAGATGTCCTCCCCCCCAGTACCTCATCCATAGATGTCTTCCCCCCAGTACCTCATCCATAGATGTCCTCCCCCCAGTACCTCATCCATAGATGTCCTCCCCCCAGTACCTCATCCATAGATGTCCTCCCCCCAGTACCTCATCCATAGATGTCTTCCCCCCAGTACCTCATCCATAGATGTCCTCCCCCCAGTAGCTCATCCATAGATGTCCCCCCAGTACCTCAGCCATAGATGTCCTCCCCCCAGTACCTCATCCATAGATGTCCTCCCCCCCAGTACCTCATCCATAGATGTCCTCCCCCCAGTACCTCATCCATAGATGTCCCCCCCCCAGTACCTCATCCATAGATGTCCTCCCCCCCAGTACCTCATCCATAGATGTCCTCCCCCCAGTACCTCATCCATAGATGTCCTCCCCCCCAGTACCTCATCCATAGATGTCCCCCCCCCCAGTACCTCATCCATAGATGTCCTCCCCCCAGTACCTCATCCATAGATGTCCTCCCCCCCAGTACCTCATCCATAGATGTCCTCCCCCCAGTACCTCATCCATAGATGTCCCCCCCCCAGTACCTCATCCATAGATGTCCTCCCCCCCAGTACCTCATCCATAGATGTCCTCCCCCCAGTACCTCATCCATAGATGTCCTCCCCCCCAGTACCTCATCCATAGATGTCCTCCCCCCCAGTACCTCATCCATAGATGTCCTCCCCCCAGTACCTCATCCATAGATGTCCTCCCCCCCAGTACCTCATCCATAGATTTCCTCCCCCCAGTACCTCATCCATAGATGTCCTCCCCCCCAGTACCTCATCCATAGATGTCCTCCCCCCAGTACCTCATCCATAGATGTCCCCCCCCCAGTACCTCATCCATAGATTGTCCCCCCCACTACCTGAGCCATAGATGTCCCCCCAGTACCTCATCCATAGATGTCCCCCCCAGTACCTCATCCATAGATGTCCTCCCCCCAGTACCTCATCCATAGATGTCCCCCCCAGTACCTCATCCATAGATGTCCTCCCCCCAGTACCTCATCCATAGATGTCCTCCCCCCCCAGTACCTCATCCATAGATGTCCTCCCCCCAGTACCTCATCCATACATGTCCTCCCCCCCAGTACCCCATCCATAGATGTCCTCCCCCCAGTACCTCAGCCATAGATGTCCCCCCCCCCCCAGTACCTCATCCATAGATGTCCTCCCCCCAGTACCTCATCCATAGATGTCCCCCCCCAGTACCTCATCCATAGATTGTCCCCCCCACTACCTGAGCCATAGATGTCCCCCCAGTACCTCATCCATAGATGTCCCCCCAGTACCTCATCCATAGATGTCCTCCCCCCAGTACCTCATCCATAGATGTCCCCCCAGTACCTCATCCATAGATTGTCCCCCCAGTACCTCATCCATAGATTGTCCCCCCCACTACCTGAGCCATAGATGTCCCCCCAGTACCTCATCCATAGATGTCCCCCCCAGTACCTCATCCATAGATGTCCTCCCCCCAGTACCTCATCCATAGATGTCCCCCCCCCAGTACCTCATCCATAGATGTCCTCCCCCCCAGTACCTCATCCATAGATGTCCTCCCCCCAGTACCTCATCCATAGATGTCCTCCCCCCAGTACCTCATCCATAAATGTCCTCCCCCCAGTACCTCATCCATAGATGTCCCCCCCCAGTACCTCATCCATAGATTGTCCCCCCCACTACCTGAGCCATAGATGTCCCCCCAGTACCTCATCCATAGATGTCCCCCCCAGTACCTCATCCATAGATGTCCTCCCCCCAGTACCTCATCCATAGATGTCCCCCCCAGTACCTCATCCATAGATGTCCTCCCCCCAGTACCTCATCCATAGATGTCCTCCCCCCCAGTACCTCATCCATAGATGTCCTCCCCCCAGTACCTCATCCATACATGTCCTCCCCCCCAGTACCTCATCCATAGATGTCCTCCCCCCAGTACCTCAGCCATAGATGTCCCCCCCCCCCGTACCTCATCCATAGATGTCCTCCCCCCAGTACCTCATCCATAGATGTCCCCCCCCAGTACCTCATCCATAGATTGTCCCCCCCCACTACCTGAGCCATAGATGTCCCCCCAGTACCTCATCCATAGATGTCCCCCCCAGTACCTCATCCATAGATGTCCTCCCCCCAGTACCTCATCCATAGATGTCCCCCCAGTACCTCATCCATAGATGACCTCCCCCCAGTACCTCATCCATAGATGTCCTCCCCCCAGTACCTCATCCATACATGTCCTCCCCCCCAGTACCTCATCCATAGATGTCCTCCCCCCAGTACCTCAGCCATAGATGTCCCCCCCCCAGTACCTCATCCATAGATGTCCCCCCAGTACCTCATCCATAGATGACCTCCCCCCAGTACCTCATCCATAGATGTCCTCCCCCCAGTACCTCATCCATACATGTCCTCCCCCCAGTACCTCATCCATAGATGTCCTCCCCCCAGTACCTCAGCCATAGATGTCCTCCCCCCAGTACCTCATCCATAGATGTCCCCCCCCAGTACCTCATCCATAGATTGTCCCCCCCACTACCTGAGCCATAGATGTCCCCCCAGTACCTCATCCATAGATGTCCCCCCCAGTACCTCATCCATAGATGTCCTCCCCCCAGTACCTCATCCATAGATGTCCCCCCAGTACCTCATCCATAGATTGTCCCCCCAGTACCTCATCCATAGATTGTCCCCCCCACTACCTGAGCCATAGATGTCCCCCCAGTACCTCATCCATAGATGTCCCCCCCAGTACCTCATCCATAGATGTCCTCCCCCCAGTACCTCATCCATAGATGTCCCCCCCCCAGTACCTCATCCATAGATGTCCCCCCAGTACCTCATCCATAGATTGTCCCCCCCACTACCTGAGCCATAGATTGTCCCCCCCACTACCTGAGCCATAGATGTCCTCCCCCCAGTACCTCATCCATAGATGTCCCCCCAGTACCTCAGCCATAGATGTCCCCCCCCAGTACCTCATCCATAGATGTCCTCCCCCCAGTACCTCAGCCATAGATGTCCTCCCCCCAGTACCTCATCCATAGATTGTCCCCCCCACTACCTGAGCCATAGATGTCCTCCCCCCAGTACCTCATCCATAGATGTCCCCCCAGTACCTCATCCATAGATGTCCCCCCCCCAGTACCTCATCCATAGATGTCCCCCCAGTACCTCATCCATAGATGTCCCCCCCCCAGTACCTCATCCATAGATGTCCTCCCCCCAGTACCTCATCCATAGATGTCCCCCCCAGTACCTCATCCATAGATGTCCTCCCCCCAGTACCTCATCCATAGATGTCCTCCCCCAGTACCTCATCCATAGATGTCCTCCCCCCAGTACCTCATCCATAGATGTCCTCCCCCAGTACCTCATCCATAGATGTCCTCCCCCCAGTACCTCAGCCATAGATGTCCCCCCAGTACCTCATCCATAGATTGTCCCCCCCCCCAGTACCTCATCCATAGATGTCCTCCCCCAGTACCTCAGCCATAGATTGTCCCCCACACTACCTGAGCCATAGATGTCCCCCCAGTACCTCATCCATAGATTGTCCCCCCCAGTACCTCAGCCATAAATGTCCCCCCAGTACCTCAGCCATAGATGTCCCCCCCCAGTACCTCAGCCATAGATGTCCCTCCAGTACCTCAGCCATAGATGTCCTCCCCCCAGTACCTCATCCATAGATGTCCCCCCAGTACCTCATCCATAGATGTCCCCCCCCCAGTACCTCATCCATAGATGTCCACCCAGTACCTCATCCATAGATTGTCCCCCCCACTACCTGAGCCATAGATGTCTCCCCAGTACCTCATCCATAGATGTCCCCCCAGTACCTCATCCATAGATGTCCTCCCCCCAGTACCTCATCCATAGATGTCCTCCCCCCAGTACCTCATCCATAGATGTCCTCCCCCCCAGTACCTCATACATAGATGTCCTCCCCCCAGTACCTCATCCATAGATGTCCTCCCCCCAGTACCTCATCCATAGATGTCCTCCCCCCAGTACCTCATCCATAGATGTCCACCCCCCCCAGTACCTCATCCATAGATGTCCTCCCCCCAGTACCTCATACATAGATGTCCTCCCCCCAGTACCTCATCCATAGATGTCCTCCCCCCCAGTACCTCATCCATAGATGTCCTCCCCCCCAGTACCTCATCCATAGATGTCCTCCCCCCCAGTACCTCATCCATAGATGTCCTCCCCCCCAGTACCTCATCCATAGATGTCCTCCCCCCCAGTACCTCATACATAGATGTCCTCCCCCCAGTACCTCATCCATAGATGTCCCCCCCAGTACCTCATCCATAGATTGTCCCCCCCACTACCTGAGCCATAGATGTCTCCCCAGTACCTCATCCATAGATGTCCTCCCCCCAGTACCTCATCCATAGATGTCCACCCAGTACCTCAGCCATAGATGTCCTCCCCCCAGTACCTCATCCATAGATGTCCTCCCCCCAGTACCTCATCCATAGATGTCCTCCCCCCAGTACCTCATACATAGATGTCCTCCCCCCAGTACCTCATCCATAGATGTCCTCCCCCCAGTACCTCATCCATAGATGTCCTCCCCCCCAGTACCTCATCCATAGATGTCTTCCCCCCAGTACCTCATCCATAGATGTCCTCCCCCCAGTACCTCATCCATAGATGTCCTCCCCCCAGTACCTCATCCATAGATGTCCTCCCCCCAGTACCTCATCCATAGATGTCCCCCCCCCAGTACCTCATCCATAGATGTCGTCCCCCCCCAGTACCTCATCCATAGATGTCCCCCCAGTACCTCATCCATAGATGTCCTCCCCCCAGTACCTCATCCATAGATGTCCTCCCCCCAGTACCTCATCCATAGATGTCCTCCCCCCAGTACCTCATCCATAGATGTCCTCCCCCCCAGTACCTCATCCATAGATGTCCTCCCCCCCAGTACCTCATCCATAGATGTCCTCCCCCCCAGTACCTCATCCATAGATGTCCTCCCCCCCAGTACCTCATACATAGATGTCCTCCCCCCAGTACCTCATCCATAGATGTCCTCCCCCCCAGTACCTCATCCATAGATTGTCCCCCCCACTACCTGAGCCATAGATGTCTCCCCAGTACCTCATCCATAGATGTCCTCCCCCCCAGTACCTCATACATAGATGTCCTCCCCCCAGTACCTCATCCATAGATGTCCTCCCCCCCAGTACCTCATCCATAGATTGTCCCCCCCACTACCTGAGCCATAGATGTCTCCCCAGTACCTCATCCATAGATGTCCTCCCCCCAGTACCTCATCCATAGATGTCCACCCAGTACCTCAGCCATAGATGTCCTCCCCCCAGTACCTCATCCATAGATGTCCTCCCCCCAGTACCTCATCCATAGATGTCCTCCCCCCAGTACCTCATACATAGATGTCCTCCCCCCAGTACCTCATACATAGATGTCCTCCCCCCAGTACCTCATCCATAGATGTCCTCCCCCCAGTACCTCATCCATAGATGTCCTCCCCCCCAGTACCTCATCCATAGATGTCTTCCCCCCAGTACCTCATCCATAGATGTCCTCCCCCCAGTACCTCATCCATAGATGTCCTCCCCCCAGTACCTCATCCATAGATGTCCTCCCCCCAGTACCTCATCCATAGATGTCCCCCCCCCAGTACCTCATCCATAGATGTCGTCCCCCCCCAGTACCTCATCCATAGATGTCCCCCCAGTACCTCATCCATAGATGTCCTCCCCCCAGTACCTCATCCATAGATGTCCTCCCCCCCAGTACCTCATCCATAGATGTCCTCCCCCCAGTACCTCATCCATAGATGTCCTCCCCCCAGTACCTCATCCATAGATGTCCTCCCCCCAGTACCTCATCCATAGATGTCCTCCCCCCAGTACCTCATCCATAGATGTCTTCCCCCCAGTACCTCATCCATAGATGTCCTCCCCCCAGTACCTCATCCATAGATGTCCCCCCAGTACCTCGGCCATAGATGTCCTCCCCCCAGTACCTCATCCATAGATGTCCTCCCCCCCAGTACCTCATCCATAGATGTCCTCCCCCCAGTACCTCATCCATAGATGTCCCCCCCCCAGTACCTCATCCATAGATGTCCTCCCCCCCAGTACCTCATCCATAGATGTCCTCCCCCCAGTACCTCATCCATAGATGTCCTCCCCCCCAGTACCTCATCCATAGATGTCCCCCCCCCAGTACCTCATCCATAGATGTCCTCCCCCCAGTACCTCATCCATAGATGTCCTCCCCCCCAGTACCTCATCCATAGATGTCCTCCCCCCAGTACCTCATCCATAGATGTCCCCCCCCAGTACCTCATCCATAGATGTCCTCCCCCCCAGTACCTCATCCATAGATGTCCTCCCCCCAGTACCTCATCCATAGATGTCCTCCCCCCCAGTACCTCATCCATAGATGTCCTCCCCCCAGTACCTCATCCATAGATGTCCTCCCCCCCAGTACCTCATCCATAGATTTCCTCCCCCCAGTACCTCATCCATAGATGTCCTCCCCCCCAGTACCTCATCCATAGATGTCCTCCCCCCAGTACCTCATCCATAGATGTCCCCCCCCCAGTACCTCATCCATAGATTGTCCCCCCCACTACCTGAGCCATAGATGTCCCCCCAGTACCTCATCCATAGATGTCCCCCCCAGTACCTCATCCATAGATGTCCTCCCCCCAGTACCTCATCCATAGATGTCCCCCCCAGTACCTCATCCATAGATGTCCTCCCCCCAGTACCTCATCCATAGATGTCCTCCCCCCCCAGTACCTCATCCATAGATGTCCTCCCCCCAGTACCTCATCCATACATGTCCTCCCCCCCAGTACCTCATCCATAGATGTCCTCCCCCCAGTACCTCAGCCATAGATGTCCCCCCCCCCCAGTACCTCATCCATAGATGTCCTCCCCCCAGTACCTCATCCATAGATGTCCCCCCCCCAGTACCTCATCCATAGATTGTCCCCCCCACTACCTGAGCCATAGATGTCCCCCCAGTACCTCATCCATAGATGTCCCCCCAGTACCTCATCCATAGATTTCCTCCCCCCAGTACCTCATCCATAGATTTCCTCCCCCCAGTACCTCATCCATAGATGTCCTCCCCCCCAGTACCTCATCCATAGATGTCCTCCCCCCAGTACCTCATCCATAGATGTCCCCCCCCCAGTACCTCATCCATAGATTGTCCCCCCCACTACCTGAGCCATAGATGTCCCCCCAGTACCTCATCCATAGATGTCCCCCCCAGTACCTCATCCATAGATGTCCTCCCCCCAGTACCTCATCCATAGATGTCCCCCCCAGTACCTCATCCATAGATGTCCTCCCCCCAGTACCTCATCCATAGATGTCCTCCCCCCCAGTACCTCATCCATAGATGTCCTCCCCCCAGTACCTCATCCATACATGTCCTCCCCCCCAGTACCTCATCCATAGATGTCCTCCCCCCAGTACCTCAGCCATAGATGTCCCCCCCCCAGTACCTCATCCATAGATGTCCTCCCCCCAGTACCTCATCCATAGATGTCCCCCCCCCCAGTACCTCATCCATAGATTGTCCCCCCCACTACCTGAGCCATAGATGTCCCCCCAGTACCTCATCCATAGATGTCCCCCCAGTACCTCATCCATAGATGTCCTCCCCCCAGTACCTCATCCATAGATGTCCCCCCAGTACCTCATCCATAGATTGTCCCCCCAGTACCTCATCCATAGATTGTCCCCCCCACTACCTGAGCCATAGATGTCCCCCCAGTACCTCATCCATAGATGTCCCCCCCAGTACCTCATCCATAGATGTCCTCCCCCCAGTACCTCATCCATTAGATTCCCCCCCCCAGTACCTCATCCATAGATGTCCTCCCCCCAGTACCTCATCCATAGATGTCCCCCCCCCCAGTACCTCATCCATAGATGTCCCTCCCCCCAGTACCTCATCCATAGATGTCCTCCCCCCAGTACCTCATCCATAGATGTCCTCCCCCCCAGTACCTCATCCATAGATGTCCTCCCCCCAGTACCTCATCCATAGATGTCCTCCCCCCCAGTACCTCATCCATAAATGTCCTCCCCCCAGTACCTCATCCATAGATGTCCCCCCCCAGTACCTCATCCATAGATTGTCCCCCCAACTACCTGAGCCATAGATGTCCCCCCAGTACCTCATCCATAGATGTCCCCCCCAGTACCTCATCCATAGATGTCCTCCCCCAGTACCTCATCCATAGATGTCCTCCCCCCCAGTACCTCATCCATAGATGTCCTCCCCCCAGTACCTCATCCATACATGTCCTCCCCCCCAGTACCTCATCCATAGATGTCCTCCCCCCAGTACCTCAGCCATAGATGTCCCCCCCCAGTACCTCATCCATAGATGTCCTCCCCCCAGTACCTCATCCATAGATGTCCCCCCCCAGTACCTCATCCATAGATTGTCCCCCCCACTACCTGAGCCATAGATGTCCCCCCAGTACCTCATCCATAGATGTCCCCCCAGTACCTCATCCATAGATGTCCTCCCCCCAGTACCTCATCCATAGATGTCCCCCCAGTACCTCATCCATAGATTGTCCCCCCAGTACCTCATCCATAGATTGTCCCCCCACTACCTGAGCCATAGATGTCCCCCCAGTACCTCATCCATAGATGTCCCCCCAGTACCTCATCCATAGATGTCCTCCCCCCAGTACCTCATCCATAGATGTCCCCCCCCAGTACCTCATCCATAGATGTCCTCCCCCCAGTACCTCATCCATAGATGTCCCCCCCCCAGTACCTCATCCATAGATGTCCTCCCCCCCAGTACCTCATCCATAGATGTCCTCCCCCAGTACCTCATCCATAGATGTCCTCCCCCCCAGTACCTCATCCATAGATGTCTCCCCCCAGTACCTCATCCATAGATGTCCTCCCCCCAGTAACCTCATCCATAAATGTCCTCCCCCCAGTACCTCATCCATAGATGTCCCCCCCCAGTACCTCATCCATAGATTGTCCCCCCCACTACCTGAGCCATAGATGTCCCCCCAGTACCTCATCCATAGATGTCCCCCCAGTACCTCATCCATAGATGTCCTCCCCCAGTACCTCATCCATAGATGTCCTCCCCCCCCAGTACCTCATCCATAGATGTCCTCCCCCCAGTACCTCATCCATACATGTCCTCCCCCCCAGTACCTCATCCATAGATGTCCTCCCCCCAGTACCTCAGCCATAGATGTCCCCCCCCAGTACCTCATCCATAGATGTCCTCCCCCCAGTACCTCATCCATAGATGTCCCCCCCCAGTACCTCATCCATAGATTGTCCCCCCCACTACCTGAGCCATAGATGTCCCCCCAGTACCTCATCCATAGATGTCCCCCCAGTACCTCATCCATAGATGTCCTCCCCCCAGTACCTCATCCATAGATGTCCCCCCAGTACCTCATCCATAGATTGTCCCCCCAGTACCTCATCCATAGATTGTCCCCCCCACTACCTGAGCCATAGATGTCCCCCCAGTACCTCATCCATAGATGTCCCCCCCAGTACCTCATCCATAGATGTCCTCCCCCCAGTACCTCATCCATAGATGTCCCCCCCCCAGTACCTCATCCATAGATGTCCTCCCCCCAGTACCTCATCCATAGATGTCCCCCCCCAGTACCTCATCCATAGATGTCCTCCCCCCCAGTACCTCATCCATAGAGTGTCCTCCCCCCAGTACCTCATCCATAGATGTCCTCCCCCCCAGTACCTCATCCATAGATGTCCTCCCCCCAGTACCTCATCCATAGATGTCCTCCCCCCCAGTACCTCATCCATAAATGTCCTCCCCCCAGTACCTCATCCATAGATGTCCCCCCCCAGTACCTCATCCATAGATTGTCCCCCCCACTACCTGAGCCATAGATGTCCCCCAGTACCTCATCCATAGATGTCCCCCCCAGTACCTCATCCATAGATGTCCTCCCCCCAGTACCTCATCCATAGATGTCCCCCCCAGTACCTCATCCATAGATGTCCTCCCCCCCAGTACCTCATCCATAGATGTCCTCCCCCCAGTACCTCATCCATACATGTCCTCCCCCCCAGTACCTCATCCATAGATGTCCTCCCCCCAGTACCTCAGCCATAGATGTCCCCCCCCCCAGTACCTCATCCATAGATGTCCTCCCCCAGTACCTCATCCATAGATGTCCCCCCCCCAGTACCTCATCCATAGATTGTCCCCCCCCACTACCTGAGCCATAGATGTCCCCCAGTACCTCATCCATAGATGTCCCCCCAGTACCTCATCCATAGATGTCCTCCCCCCAGTACCTCATCCATAGATGTCCCCCCAGTACCTCATCCATAGATTGTCCCCCCAGTACCTCATCCATAGATTGTCCCCCCCACTACCTGAGCCATAGATGTCCCCCCAGTACCTCATCCATAGATGTCCCCCCCCCAGTACCTCATCCATAGATGTCCTCCCCCCAGTACCTCATCCATAGATGTCCCCCCCCAGTACCTCATCCATAGATGTCCTCCCCCAGTACCTCATCCATAGATGTCCCCCCCAGTACCTCATCCATAGATGACCTCCCCCCAGTACCTCATCCATAGATGTCCTCCCCCCAGTACCTCATCCATACATGTCCTCCCCCCAGTACCTCATCCATAGATGTCCTCCCCCCAGTACCTCAGCCATAGATGTCCCCCCCCCCCAGTACCTCATCCATAGATGTCCTCCCCCCAGTACCTCATCCATAGATGTCCCCCCCCCCAGTACCTCATCCATAGATTGTCCCCCCCACTACCTGAGCCATAGATGTC